>NC_057797.1:738839149-738866669 GCF_018294505.1 Triticum aestivum | reverse complement strand
AAGGATGGAAGCCTGACGGTGTTAATTTAATTCTAGCCCTCCCGAGTTGCCCACGAGACAATGATGCCAGGGGGGCGGGAGTCACGATGAGACTTTAGAGCATCTCCAGCCGTTGGCTCCCCAGGGGGCGCCTAAAATCGCCGCCTGGGGGTGAGCCGGCGCAAAAATTGGGCCTGGGGCGAGTTGGTCCCCAGCCGCCGGCCCCAGGGCCACTCCCAGGCGCGTTTAAAAATAAAATTTGTATAGCAAATTTTGGCACAGTTCGGTGAAGTTCGGCTAAACACGATAAATTTCGGCAAACTTGGGCGCATGTTCGCGGATTTTCATTACATAGCAAAATAGATAACTAATCTAAAAAAGAAACTGGCTGAACGCCGAGTAGTCTAAAAATAGACCTCGGCGAAGTATTTGGGCTTGGCCACGGCGTCAGGCAACGCGGGAACGGGCACTCCCCCGTCGCAGAGTCTCCACCCCGTCGGCCCGGCGCGCATGTCCGGCGGCGCCGGGATGTTCGCCTGGAACAGGAGCCAGGACTCCTGTTCGCGCAGCGAACGGCGGCCGAAGCCGTTGGCCGCCGCCTCGTCTACGGGGAAACGCTCTGCCATGGCGACGGGCTTGGGAGAGGTAGAGAGGGAGAGGGAGGGGCTGGGCGGCGGCGCTCGGGAGAGGTAGAGGGAGGGGCTGGGCGGCGGCAAGGGGCGGGGCTGGTGTGGGCATAGGCGAGTGAGGCCACCGGCTATATAGTCGCACCACGCCCGTGTGAATGCGTGCGAGGGAGGGGAGGCGTCGGCGCGCCGTCCCGTGACGCGTCGCCCGTGAGGAATCAATGGCAAGGCTGATTGGCGGCAACCTTGCCATTGATTCCCCGCAGGAACCGGGGCCGTTGGGGGAAGACGAGGCGCCGTGTCGCTGACGCGGCTGGCCCGCGGCTTTTTCGCGCCAAAACAGCTCGCCCGGCGCTCCCGGACGCCCCCAGCGCGTCGGGTTCGGCCTGGGTCCGCCGGCGCTGTTTTCGGCCCAGGCCGGCGAAAATCGGGCTCCTGGGGCGCGGCTGGGCTGTATTTTCGGCGCCGGCGCGAGAAATCGCTTGGGGAGGCCTTCCTGGAGGCGCGGCTGGAGATGCTCTTAGCTCTCCACAGCCCAAAACTCCTCAACTCCTCAGCCCAAAACCAACAGCCAGCTTCTCACTAAAAATCTGGAGTTGATCGATCGTTCGGCTCGGTAGCTTCTCGCTGTCGCTGGAACAGGCTGCAACCAAGATGCGCTGCCACTGGTTCATCAAAAGCTGGTCCGCCTCCAACACCGGCGCCAGGGATGTGACGAGCGGCGACAGGAGCAGTATTGGCGTCGTTGCCCCACGCGACGGGTGAAGGCTAGGCTCATGTCTTGTGGCATCCAGGCGCACTGACAGCGAGCGCCACACCACGTGAGGAGAGGACCGCGGCAAGCTGTTCCGGCGAGGAGAGGACGGCGGCGAGATGCTTGCACGATGCGAGGACCGCGACGAGCTCTTCTGGCGAGGAGAGGATGGCGACGAGCTGTTCCTGCAAGGAGAGGATGACGACGAGCTGTTCCGGCGAGGAGAGGACGACGGTGAGCTGCACGCGTGAGGAGAGGACGACGACGGTTAGGCTTGCAGGAAGGGCAAGGGGAATGGAGGGGGCTGCGGGTATGACGAGGGGAATGGACGAGTGGCTGGAGGGAGTTGATGAGAGCGAAGCGGTATGCAAGGCTCACTTCGTGGTGGCAGGCGCAGGTAATTTCTCTCAACTCCCGCTTCCCAACTTTGGAGAAGCCAGCTTTTCCCAACTCCACCACTCCTTCGATTTTACACACAATTTTTAGCCAGCTTCTCAGTTCAAAAGCTAGGAGTTGGACCGTTCGTCTGGACTCCGTGGATGAGACGAGGATTTGAGAAGCTAGGGAGCTCCCGAACACGCCCTTTGTCAATCCGCCCACGGGAGGTTGGAGCCGTGGACTATTAAAATTGATGAAATCATTATACAAGTTATGTTTGGCTTTTGATATGTAATAGTTTTGATCATACATAAGAAATACTAGGAAAATTGCCCGTGCGTTGCAACGGGGAATGCCCTGCAGACATGTTATCATGGTATTGGAACACTCAGGCGCATTGCATTCGACTCAATAAAAAGTATGTGATTAGCTTCTCCACCCCGCATCATGCAACGACTAACCACACATCATGCAAAATTAATATGTCTCGAGAATGTAGGATGCGGATGCAAATTGTTTTAAAAAACATACATTCCAAAAAACATTTTGCATTAGGTTATCACAAAATGTATATATGAATATGAACACCAAATTATTAATGATAGTGAATCACTAATATTTCACATTTGTCAACAACAACATTCCTGCATTGGTAAACCAACTTGCCAAGCCATGCTATGATCACAAGGAATGAAGAGGGTCCCCACATAAAAAGAAGGAATTAAGAGGTACCTTCCACGTAGTAATAAGGGCAGTCATAAACCTGGTAGTCAATGGATCAGTCTTACATTTTTTTCTCACATCTCATGAGTTTCAACTCCCTTACAACAACTATTATTATGCATTGTCATGTCTTGAGACATACTCACTCTATAAAGAAATATAAGAGCGTTTAGATCATCTATCTAAATGCTCTTATATTTCTTTACAGAGGGAGTAACAATTAGCTAAACACAAAATAAAAATCTAGATTTCCCGCCTTAATCTGTAAGGTAATTGACTCAAGTGTGATGAATCATTATCAGATCTAGATATAACTGAACTACACGCGCAAAAAAAAAGTATGTGATGTATGCATCTCTTTCTAGCAGATTTGAAAGCGTTATGGAAGAATAATAAAGGAAAATAAATGCAATGTCCAACTTAAATTGTATGAACAAACAATCAGGCCTTTCTAGCAGATTTAAAAGCTTCATGGAAGAATAATCGAGAAAGATAAATGAATGTCAAATAGGGGTAAACAATCTATGTTGGACTGGATTATAAGTGTTTCGGTTGCACCGAACTCGGGAGCTATCTAGCTGTCAAATATTTGTGATGTGGGCAAAACCATGGACAGATATAAAGTGAACACCAATACAGTTTATTTTATACAAGTACGCTTTCAAAAACAATGCCCACACAAAGAGAGTCCAAACTTGTTGATGATAGGCAAACCAGGCTCCCATATTTGAAGTATTGTCATGGAAGCAACCTGCATTGGAAGGGTGTGCCATGGTCCATTAAGTATGACCCTTACAAAAATTGGTAACTGAACAATGCAAGGAATCTATGACACTGCATACAGAACCCTGACGATAATTGGTAATATCTAAGTGAGATCCTTGTAGGCCAGAACAGACACAATGATAATAATAACTAAAAGGTACAAATACTTCGTAATGTGCTTTTTTTATGGCATCTACCCTTTGCTTATGTAGTACATACAAATCCAACAACGATAATAATGCACTGGAGCTTCTGGTAGGAGATCAAATGGCAAAGCTTGAGCCTCAAATCAGTTGCAAGTAAGAGACACACAGGGTCTTTCATTCACATGAGACTGCAAAAATTAAATGTCACAAACCTGAAACCTGACTAAATCTGAATGTACTTCTACCATTCGTCTGCTGGATAACAAACTCTGTTCTCTCGAGAACTCATATATAATTCAGTACTACTGTCCTGTAGGATGCATAAATGACAAATTGAACACCAAAATTTGTGGTCAGTATATTAGTAACAAATCACAATAATACATTTTATTTTTCGTTAATTTCGTGGCAGCTCACAAATAAGGTGCAGACGTCATATCCACAAATCAAACAAATCAGGCCTATTTTGTACAAAATTCTCTACTTGTAACTTTTTCCTAGGTCAGTGTTGCTAACATGATAAATTCCATAGATTTACTCGATCACTCTGGACAGTACCAATTATTACCATATCATGTGTTCAGTCCTCATTGCAACGGTAGCCTAAATTACAGCTTGTGTGCCAACCAAGAAGCCTCGGACAGTAGCCTAAGTTACGACCACATTAGTAATAGAACAGTGATGATGCTTTTGCACCAACCTAAAAAGGGACATAAGATATAATTTTTTCAGAGATCCAGATGCAAAAAAATGCAACTATGATAAAGAAATTCAAAGAGAGCAATGGATTGAGTTAAAATAGACAACATGTCCTGGTCCAATCAATTCATTATATGCCAGACTGGAAAATAGCTCCCAGCTTGGGTATCAGTTTTGATTCTACTCTGCGTCTATGATGATTTGCATTCTAATTCACGCATTAGCTTGGGTAAGATTCTGCATGAATCAATCTTTTAAACACACTTACAATTGGCACATGTTTTGTAATATAAGTCAGACAACTGAGAAATTATAGGATGATAAAAAAAGTAACTAAACAACAACGTAAACAGAAATAGTACAGAAACATCGATTCATTTGGGTCGAACTGTAGACCAGAATCTGTCTGAACATCCAATTTATGTATTTGATTGATGAGAAATGCTAATAGAAAGGGAGAACAATAGCATACCAGTGCATGAAGATGACACACCCACCACGCAGATCAACAAGCCGATCTCCTAAATCCTGATTGCCATAGTTGGGACCACTGTTGGCCGCTTTCTTTGCCGCCGGGGCATGCTGGTGACCCTGGTATCAATTCACGTGTCATAGTCCGTCGCCTGCTCCACAACCCCGTCGCCCGTACCCTAAGGGAACCACTCCAAATCGGCCTTGTACGCCATGACCGCGGAGCATCCATGATTGCTCCTGTACACGAAGGATGGCAGCGAGATGAGAGAGAGAGAGAGAGAGAGAGAGAGAGAGAGAGAGAGAGAGACCTGGGCGGCTCCGGCGCCACGGCGGGCGCTGTCCTCCCGCGGCCACGCAACAGCGGTTGAGATGGGGTTCGGCGCGGGATCAAGGTGGCGGCATCGTTCACGAGCTCGGGCAGGGCATCCATGGCCGGAGCGCCGGAGCACCAGCGACACGCGGACTTGGGGACCCCGGAGACGGCGCTGGAGGTGTGGATCCAGTGTGAAGGTGGGGTTCGGCGCCGGATCAAGGTGGCGGCCTCGTTCACGAGCTCGCGTAAGGCATCCATGGCCGGAGGGCCGGAGCACCGCGGGCGGGCAGGCTGGCGAGACGCGGGTCCAATCCTACGCCGGTAGCTGCTCTGCCTTCCCCTTATTTTTTAAGTGCTTTGAATCCGATGGAGTCAATCCGTGATCAACGCTTTAGTACCACCTCATGTATATATTTTAAATTCAAACTCAAAGCGTAAATTCACGAGAAGAAAGCGTATTGTGACAGTGAACCCACGGAGTCAATTCATGCTTTATTATTAGGGATGGATTAAATCGGAAACTCCATAATGATGGGATAAAAGGAAAGGATTCAAAACTTTATTTTGGTGGAGCTTAATATGAACAGTATGGATTTAATGTTGCATATATAAGATAAGCCTCATTAGTTCCGAGTGGCTTGAAAATTCCAGTCTCCTAAATTACACTTATTTTTGCAATGTTCATATATTTTTTAATTTTTAGTGTGTTTTTGGGTTCATATGTTACATAACCTGTAGAATATGATGTTCGACATTGATCCAAGAGATTACAAACATACAATTCACAAAGAAAATAAGAGCTTACAAATAATAATAGTACACTTACAGGAGGGGCTATAAAATTTCATTTAGGTTTTTTTAATCATTTATGCCATTAGTTATGTTCCCACTACTCAGTTTTGCCACTAGGAATTTCAACTTCTCAAAACTTCCATCAGTCTGTTAGGCGTTTGCTCAAAAATGGCACTAGACACCATTACTGTCAGCTCAAAATTTGTTTATCATGTTACAATGATCAAAATACCCATGGACCAACATGTCAGCACTCCTTCTATCTCACTACGATAATGTGTGGGTCCCACTCGATCCCAACAATGTTCTTATTTTCTTGTAGAATTATTCGCTTGCTTACTCCTGACAAGTGGGGCTCAAACTTATCATTATGAGATAGAGAAACTAACATGTGGGTCCAGGGGTATTTTGGTCATATAACATGGTCAACATGTTTGACCCGGCAATAACAGTGTCTAATGATATTTTCGAGGAAACATCTAATGGAACAATGGCGTTTTTAGGTTTCTAATGGCATTTTTTAGCAAGCATCTCACGGAATGATGACATTTTTAGTAGTTGTGACTTCTGATGGCCAAACTGAATAGTGGAACACAACTAGTGTTATAAATTATAAAAACCCTTATGACCTGATGTGGAAGAAAGCAGATGGATGGTTGAAATCGGCAGGGCCGGGTTGAAATTAGGGAGCAGGTTTACAGAAAGTATAATCAAGGGGGACGATCTTTGTGTAGGCTAATTCCGTAAGTCTAGCATTTTTGGTTGAGATTTACGGGAAGTTCTGGAAAGTTAAGATGACCAGATCTTACAAGCTCGTAGAATAATAATCTTTAACATGAATATGAACACAAGAATTGCAGTTTCAGCAGTTCAGCCGAAGCGTGTTTATGTCTCGCTTATAGCGACAAACGGTTGCCTCACCCGCGAGCATGCTACAGGCCACTGGTGGGTTGGCCCAGTAAGGACGTGGGTCGCCACACTAACATCACTTAACTATGTTTTACCTTTTTTTCCTTCTTTTTCTAGACTAAAAAAACCTTTATTTCTTCTCTTTTTTACTTTTATTTATATTTTAAATGCATATATTTCAAAAGATTAAATTTACATAGATATTCAAAAAACCATGAATATAAAATATGTTAAGATAGTATAAAAAAGTTTAGTGGAGTTTAAAAAATGTTGATAACTTTCAAGAAAACTGTTTGTGAAAATGAAAAAATGTTCCTGTGTTTCAAAAAAATGTATGTGAAAGTTTTAAAAAATGTCTACACAATGTAAAAAATTATTTCGTATCAATAAAAAAATGTACATGATATTTAAAAATATACTCCTGCATTTAGAAAAATGTCAGTGACATTTAAAAGATGTTTGTACAATGGAAACAAGTATTCACGTAGGTTAAAGAAGGTTTATTTCCATTAAAAATGTATGTGATATTTTAATAAATATTCATGTGTTTAAAAATATTTATAAAATTTTAAAAATGTTTGTGTAGTTTAAAAAGGATGTTTATTGCTATTAAAAACTGCATAACGTGTATTTGAAATTTGTTCATGTATTTAAGAAAAATATACATCATTTATTTTAAAAATATCCAACTTGTATAAAAAAAATGTTTCACATGTGTGCTATGAATGTAAATTATGTACTGTGAAAAGATAGACATGTATTAAAAAACTAATAAAACCAACAAAGAAAATAGAAAAACAAAGAAAAGCCATAAAACCTAATTTTTTTTTTAGAAAAGGAGGATGACCCCCGGCCTCTGCATCTGGAAGATGCATACGGCCACTTTATTGATTATTTTCGAGGACCTTACAAAGTGTTACAACAATAAGCCTGAATCCACCAACTAGGCAACATATGCCGCTACTCCTATCCATATGATGAAGGGGTGCTAGCTGGGCCCCTACCCAGACCACTAACCTAAACCTAACATCGAAAGCCGGAATCCCTAGCCTAGCCACATACCGGGTCTGGGGCATAAACCGGTCTGACGCACTCACAGGTGTCGTCTCCACCATCTTCCACTGGTCCATCTCCAAGCAGATTGAGGTGCTATCCTTGGCAGGCCCTCCGCCATCAACGCCACCATGACGCCAAATGACGACCACCACCTACGGTAGAACATCACCAAGCAGATGGAGAGCTACCACAGGACGAAGATCAGCGGTAGAATAGATAAATCGCCGCACACATTGCCGCCGCCAAACACCTCACACGCACCACGAAGCGCCCACCGTGCTTCCGGGGACCCCAGGCGACGCCTTCAAGAAGGAGCGCGACAAAGGGACGATGCCGTCGCCCGCAAGGGGAACTAGAGCTTTCGCCCAAATGAAGAGCACAGTGAGAGACGGGATAGGACCTCGACAAGGCCTCCAAGAAGGGAACCGACGCCCACAAGGCGCCGCCATTGTCGTGGCCTCCGCCGACGGCCAAGGGTTTCCCCCGATCCCGCTCCCGTCCCAACCACCCGGCCAAAGACCTGGCCAGGGGAGCGCCCGCAGCCGGAGAAGGCATCGGACTTCATCGTAGCAGGCACGCCGGGTGACGGGGCACCCCGACCCACCGTAGTAGACGTCCACCGAGACCTCGCCGCCCGCACAGCCGAAGTCGCGGACCACCAGCTCCCACGGTCGTCGCCCGTCAAGAGGCCACGCCGTCCACGCCGTCCGAGGCCGCCGCCCCGGCATCCACCCACCGCGCACATCCCATCAAGACACGGAGAACGACCCACATCGCCGCCACCAGGGAGACCACGCCGCGAACACCCTAGCCGGGCGACGAAGCAGGGCCGCGCCGGCCAGATCCGGGCGGATCCGGCGATCCCCGGCCCACCAGCCGCCAGAGAGGAGCCAGCCCCGATCCAGGGCCGCTCCGGCCTGATCTGGCAGTTCGGCGGCCACCAGGAGTTGAGGAGGCGGGCGGCGGCGTCTGATGCGGGAAGGGGGCGTCTCCACGTCGAGGCGGGTGCGCGGGGAAGCCCCGCCGTCGCCTACTGCCGCGGGGGCGGCTGCCGGCGGCGGCGGGGGAGGAGGAGGGGAGGCGGGGGAAACCTGGGGGCGGCTAGGGTATCGCTCATTAATCTTGTGGATGGGTTCTTTTGTTGTAGATCCGTGTTGTCAACTTGGCAGTTCGCTAGCTGCCATAAAACCTAATTACAATGAAGAAAGAAAGAAAAAACAAAGAGAACCAATGAATGAAGAAAACTAAAGTAAGAAGGGAAAAAAGGAAAAACAAAAGAAAAGAAAATGAAGAAAATTGAATCAGTACGAACCTAGAGCCACACGAGCGGCAGCTAGCGAACTGCTAGCCGGTAATCGGCACTGGCGAGACGTGGGCTTTTAAGCAGGTTGGTCAGTCCATACAGCGCCTAGTCAGTCGCTGGAGAGCACCGGAGACTGAGGGAGAAAGAAAATGCAGCTCCGGTCGTCGGATTGGGGCCTGGTTGGCGGCATAGCGCCTGGCTGCCGGCGGCAGGCCAGCGCGGCGAGCGTTGCGGGTACGCACGCATCCGGTGGCGCAGCTGCACATCGATCCCTTTCGTGAGGCCATTCGAGTTTTAGGCGAGGATCTTGGCTGGGCAGGCGAGTTGTTTGATGAAATGCTCAGGTGAGCCCCCGCACCGCGGAGAGGAGTTCGATGGCGCCTAGGCGGGTGCTGAGAAGCATTGAGGTAATTTCCTTTTCTCTAGGTTTTCGAATTGCCACTGCCTGGTTGCCTGGAGACCTGCGGCGAGGGTGGTCAACTGGGCATCTCCTTGCCCCGGATGGCACGGTGCAAGATGGTGACTATTTGACCAGCTTAGTCCACCGACATCACTATTGGCATAGTAGTACATAGGATTAGCATAGGACATGGGGTATCTATCTCCTTGCCCTGGATTGGATGGCACGGTGCAACGACCAAGTGACCAGCATAGCGATCGATGCCCCATAGTCCATGAGCGTCATTATTGGCATAGACAAGTTGGACAAGAGCTTCCATGTAAACCCGGAAATTGTCACACCACTGATTATGCCACACTCGGTTTCCCTTCCCTTCTTGCTACGGCAGAGTTTTCCTTATAGTACTAAATAGATATGTTTGAGCTGAAGTTTAATAACGAAATACTGCTTTCGGCGCCGGACCAATAAAACCTATTAGCACTGGAGACTTGAAGTCAACTTAGTGGACCAAAGTTTTTTTTTCCTACACAACTTATATAGGAGATCGATTACTAGTATCACCATTGTGTAGCTAGTTCCCAAGCCAAGCCAACCTAACAGCAACAGCATGTCTGCTCATGCAACTTCCGGTAAGCCTGTATCTCGCAGGCCACAAGCAAAGCTCGTCATGCCAGCGCTGATGGCCCTTGAGCTCATCGTGGCAACAGTCGCGGCTGTCCCACTAGCTTTGCCTGGCTGCCCGGAGGCCTGCGGCAGGGTCACCGTCCCCTACCCTTTCGGCTTCCGGCAAGGCTGCTTCCACGCGGGCTTCAACCTCACCTGCGACCACACGCCACCCTCCGAAGCTGCTCCTGGGCGATGGCGTGGAGGTGGACGCCATCTCCCTGGCGGACGGCACGGTACGTGTCCAGAGCAAGACCGTGAGCGCTACGTGGTCCGACCCTATCAGAAACGACACACGGACGCCATCTCTCATAAACTCCAACGGCTCGTGGGTCGGCGGCCTTACGGGTACCGGTGGGCAGCAGCTCGCGGTGTCGTCGGAGCACAACGTATTCGTGGTCATCGGATGCAACTTCATCGGCTACCTCGTTGCCCCAGACCCTTTTCGCAGCGCTCCGGAGCACATCAGTGCCTGTGCCGCGCTGTGCGATAGGTCTCCGGGCACCGAACCTGAGGAGTACACCTCGTGTTCGGGCGTTGGCTGCTGCCGGACGATGTTCAAGGGTGATTTGGACAATACAGAGGCCGTGTACCAGGTGATGTTCAAGCATTTGGTGCACGATACGGAGGTCGTGTACCCAGCGTGGGACATACCGTCGGAGTCGGTGGCCGCGTTCATAGTCGATCGAGAGTGGTTCAACGGGAATGCGGGGGTGATGCTTAATAACACCTTCGGTTCTTATGACCACCATTGGGGAAGTCTAAGCCCCGTAGCCGTACCCACCGTATTAATTTGGTGGCTGGAACAAGACCGAGACCGTGATATAGTGTTCTACGACCCTAATGTCTCTCATTGGAGATGCCTAAGTTTGAACAGCGTCGTTACCTACGTTAATGGATTTGCAATAAGGTGCAGTTGCTTGGACGCATACGAAGGCAATCCTTACATGCGTCAGGGATGCCAAGGTACCGCTACACACTCACCTCCCCCTATTTTCCATCCAGTGGCTGACACTTCTTACTGTATCTAATATCTATATTTGTGTGGGAGAGTATAAATTAAAACTCATGAGTTTGGGCTCTGATGGTAAGCAAATCTCATGATAATTAATAATAACCTCTAAAAGGAAATTCAATCCTAGAATCTCTTCCGAGAGAAAAGGGAGCTTCTATTTTTGTGGGGGTTAAGTTAGAACATGTGAATTAATAGATAAGAATAATGTATGAAGTAAAATTAATTTCATCCATTAAGTTCCCTTGTAACACAAGAAGATCACATTAACCAGTTCAGTCACCATGTAGTAAATGTGGTCTGTTATGTCAAACTCAAAAGATGAGGCAGTTCAACCACTTTAGCAAAGATTATTGTGTGTTCTAGTAAGAGCTAAGACTGTCTTACCTATGAAATTTCATCTTCCCAATATAACATGCCATCCTGCTAAAGAAATTCTGCCCTGCAACTTTAGTCACTACCAGTGGCGGAGCTTCATGGGGGCCAACCTGGGCCATGGCCCCCCTAGCTCACAAGAAACCATGCATATGTTTCTTGGTATTAGGCCTATTTTCCATAAAAAATAAGCTGAAATTTGATATGTTTGCCTCCCCTTCAGCCCATGCCCCCCCATGATTTGGGCTCAAGCTCCGCCACTGGTCACTACGGTTTATTGGTAGTCGTTTCAAGGTTCCTTGCTTGGAATCTTGGAAAGGATTTTGAATTAAACTCGAGGAGGGGGCGCAGCCAACCTGTAAGAACCTATGTACACTATGTTAGCCAAAAAAAAAAACTAGACTCAACTACTATCCTTTACTCTGATACTAGACTCGAGGATACAAGGGCAACCCCTAACATCACTGATGGGTGCCAAGGTATGTTACTTGTAGATTCTGCTGGGTTCTACTTTACATAGTTGCGGACTTGCGGTAGTTATAACGTTACGAGAGAACATGCACGTGTGCTATCTTAGTTTTTTCTATTCAATTTATAAACCCCCGTGCTTTCCAACAGTGTTTTTTTTCCTTCAGATATCGACGAGTGCCTACAGCCAGGTGTTTATCCCTGCCATGGGACCTGCATCAATATGCCAGGGACATACCGATGCTCAGCAAAGAAAAGAATCATCAACTTACCAGGTACAGAAAACACACTCAATAAGGCTTTTGTTGGTGACAATTACAAAGAGAAAAGTCCATGTTTTGTTCGTCAACTATTGTGAGTTTAGTTTTTTGCCCCTGAACTAATATACAGGTAAGTTTTACTAGAAATTTTTTACAGTTAGTTATTTCTAATGCTAACTCAAAGCATCAGTAGGATTGTTGATCAGTCAGACATGGATAACAAAAAGAAACAAAAGAATGACTATAAAGTACTTCCAATATGAATGGTCTAGTAGATATTATATACCAAGAAAACCTTTTTTATGGTATAGTTGAGTAGTCTGAAACAGATTCGATGCAGCAGCTTGATTTCTTGAAGTGAACAAAACATATACTGTTCTATCATTCTTACGTTTGCTTTCTGCAGGTCTAATTACCATAATAGCAATTGCTGCTGGTTTTAGCCTACTGTTTTCAGTCCTAGGTGTTGCCCAAGTCACAAAAAAACTCAAGAAACAAAGAGCCAAGAAGTTCAGACAGAAGTTCTTTAAGAAAAACCATGGATTGCTTCTGCAACAGTTAATCTCTTCGAACAAAGATATAGCCGAAAAGATGAAAATTTTCAGCTTAGAAGAGCTAGAGCAAGCAACCAACAAGTTTGACCATAATCGGATCCTTGGCGGCGGTGGGCATGGCACAGTCTATAAGGGCATCTTATCTGATCAACGTGTTGTGGCCATCAAGAAGGCCAAAATTGTAGTTCAAAGGGAAATCGACCAGTTCATAAATGAGGTTGTCATACTTTCACAGACAAACCATAGGCATGTGGTGAAGCTCTTTGGCTGCTGCCTCGAGACAGAAGTTCCTCTACTAGTCTATGAGTTCATATCGAATGGAACTCTATCGTATCATCTCCATGGCCAAAGTGAGAACCCTTTGTCATGGAAAGATAGATTGAAAATTGCATTGGAAACTGCAAGGACTATTGCATATCTGCACTCTGCTGCTTCCATATCTGTATACCATAGGGACATCAAATGCGCAAATATATGCTTACTGATACTTTAACAGCAAAAGTATCAGATTTTGGAGCTTCAAGGTCAATTGCAATAGATGAGACAGGAATACTTACAGCCGTCCAAGGAACTTATGGTTACCTTGATCCTGGATACTACTATACCACTCGACTCACGGAGAAGAGCGATGTTTACAGCTTTGGTGTTATCCTAGCAGAGCTACTGACGAGGGTGACACCAGTTTTTTCTTCTCATTCGTCAGAAAGCACAAGCCTTGCATCTCATTTTGTGTCACTTATAAGGGATAATCGATTCTTAGATATTCTAGATACACAAATTGTTGAGGAGGGAGGGGCTGAAGATGCTGAGGTGATTGCAAGACTCACAGAAGGATGCTTAAGTTTAAAAGGTGAAGAAAGGCCTACAATGAGACAAGTGGAGACAACACTTGAAGATGTGCAGAACTTAAAGGTCAATCTCAGTTCTCAGATCACAAGAGTGAACCAGAGTGCTATAAATGCTCAGTCATACAAGGGAAGCAAAGGCAGTGAAGGAACTAGGCTGTACAGCTTGGAAAAAGAGTTCATCCATTCATCTGAAATTCCAAGATGATTTTGCTTACATGGTGTAGTGTTGCTGTTACTATTATTAGTTTGGTGTCATACTGTATATCAAGTGTCAATTGGGAACTCTGAATTATAGCTATGTATGTATGATCTATGCTAATGGGTCATGTAGAACCATGTGAAAGTAAATAAAGGTAATTCGGTTACAGTTTCTACAGTTAAACATGTACTAGTTCTTGACACCGAAGTTCAAAAGTTTGCGAGAACTCATGTTGATGGGAAACCATGAATGTACATATTTCAAGCACCTAATTTCCATCACATAGACTTGAAGGGCACTGAAGATAGCTACAAACAAACTTGTGAAATGCTTTGTTGCAGGCACTTTCACTGATGAGAAGGCAATGCAAATTTAACATTGCAATCAGATGATCAAAATGGCAATTCAGAAAAACCACTCTAAGGTGTTGCCATCTTGGCAAATCCAGAAAGTGAAGCGATTGCTTCCCCTGTGGTCAAATACAGGCTGTCTGGCCTGAAATGATTGTGTGCATCATTCGCTCGTTGTATTTTCTCCATGACCTCTCCAGTTGGATTCACAAGTACAAGCTGCGAAGGGAGAGAAAAAGGTAAATTTGTCACATAACTTAACTGATAGCTTGTGAACAAGAGATTTGTTTTTTGCAAAATGTGAACTAGAGATATTAACTTTTCATATATATGATGAGTATACCTCTAGGCCATGTTTCTCTGTTGATTTCTTTAGGTCAATGAGGAATGCTATGCCACTTGTGTCAATTGTAGGGACAGCTGAAAAAGGGAAAATATGTATGATGCGTCAGTGAAAACACTACATTTCTGATAAACATCATCAACTAATTTGAATATATCATTTTTAAGGCCTGATCTAACACTTAGTTGCAACCATGCTTTCAGCTACTTGTAGAAAGCTAACACTGAGGTGCATCCATATGGTTTATTGAACTTGAGTTAAATAATACGAATAAGAATGCTAAAATGTGAAGCGAACAAAACAAAAATCTCGGGGGTCACTAACCTGATAGATCCAAGATTACAACACGGAGTTCATTTTGTTTATTCCCTGAAGAACTTTCATCCTCTATCCATCTTTTAGTCCTACAAATGGAAGTATTGCATTGTAACTTATTCCGCAGTTTGACTTCAACATTTTTGTCCAGTAATAGGAGTTTCTTTATACCTTTCATTCAGATAGTTGGTGTTTGCAAAGTTTATGGGGGCCTCAACTGTCAATATCAAGAACCCAGGAACTCTTTGGGCCTCCTTATACTGATGGAGGTTCCGGTAAATATCTGTTCCCTTGATATTGCCCTGAATCATCATCCTTGGCCTCGTGATTTGCATCAATACCCTAAATATCGATATACCAACCTGCATATTTGATAAATTTCAGTAACTACCAAGCAATTAAAGTAGCAACTTCCTCTATAGAAAAATAAGCAATATGTTGGTTACCGCAATCGCGAGGCCTTCTTGGACCGAGATGAAGATGACACCAGCAAATGCGCACAGACACACGAGGAAATCCATCTTGTCCATCTTCCAGATGTTGTACGCAGCAGGGAGATCGATCAGGCCAATGACGGCAGCGATGATGATTGCTCCAAGGACAACATTCGGCGTGTATACGAACAATGGCATGAGGAACAGCAGCGTGACCATGACCGTCAGCGCCATGACCACATTGGACATGGCGGTCTTGCAGCCGGCATTGTGGTTCACAGCAGAGCGAGAGAATGCTCCTGTTAGAAATAATAGAGAGCCATCAAGCTTTGGACCTCTAGTTGTGTGCATCGTATGATGCAGAGCCCGGGAGGCTTGTCCTTCTATTAATATCTAAAAAACAACCTTCCTACGCAGGTATTGATCCTTCAGTTTCTCTACAAGGAATGCAAGAGGATATTGGAGGTTATTTCAAGTCCAGAAATGTAGGCTACCTGTTGTCACATAGCACGATGTACATGAGCCCACAATGTTCATCAACCCGATGGCCATCATCTCTTTGTTTCCGTCCACCTGGTAGTCCTTGAGTGAAGCAAACGTCCTACCAACCGCTACTCCTTCCTGTCAGAGCAAAATTCAGGGCACTTCAGAGTTTCAGTGGCACTGGCTATGAAAAATACATTGCAGCTACTTAATTCCAATTTGATGCGCTTTTTTAGTTTTCCAATTTGAAGTGTGTTAGAGTTTTTTTTTCCGGTGAATCTTTTTAGTGCAGTGTGAGGGTCATATGTCGCATACCGTAAGGGAGATGATTCCGGTGACGAGGCCAGTCTTCATGGTGAGTCCAAGATATGTCGGGTCGAAGAGCAGTTTGTCCCATGAGGGGCGATTCAGGCCACATTTGAGCGAACCAATCTGCGGCAAAAAAGATTCATATATTTGTTGTTTGCCATCATGTTGCATGACACAGTTGTAAAAAATATGAACAATTGTTCAGTCTTTGTTGATCTCTTACGATGCTGATGCCGTGGTTCTGCGCTTTGAACAGGAAGACGAGCAGGGTGGACACGATGACGGATGCCAAGGGAGCGCATGCTGAGATCCAGAAGAACCTTGGCCATCTGATGCTCTGCATCCACACCCGCACGCAGAATATCAGACGAGTAAGTACGAGTGCAGGAGTCAGAATCAGTAATTGCAGGATAAGAAACAGATCTGATTTTAGGTTCTAACAAAAAAAAGGAAAATTCTCTACCAGTTTCAGCATAGACAAGCCCATAGCAAAAGCAGTCAAGAATGAAGTGAGATAGGCAGGCTTGCTATCAAAGTAGGTAAGTACAGGATGCCTCAAGAACTTTACTACTACTCAGAATGAACCGGGCTGGACAAGGTTGCCAGCAGCACTGCAGGAGTTAGCTAAGCTAGGCTCGACGGTTGCAAGAGTGAGTTGGTTTAGTTTTAGGTTCTGGAAATGGAAGGCCGGCCGGCTGTCAGTTTCCGAGCAAAAGCAGAGTGAAACAGGGCTGTTGTCAGCACTGGCTACTGAAGTGCTCAAGACCTTTTATTATTCTCGACGAATCTTCGTTTGGAAAGAGGTCAGTACTGAAAGAAGATGTAGCTGCAGAAGTAGAGAGCAAAGTTCAGACTTTGCAGGTTGCGCATGTGAGTTTCTTCTTCTTTTTTCTGTTGTTTGCCGAGGAACCGAAATGAGTATGGCCTTGAGAGGCGCAACTCTACTCCTCTAGACTAGAGCTAGCATATATATATATATAGATCAAGCAGTAGCAGTTGCACTATTGTGGGCTTGGGGAGCTTGATTTCTCAAGCCAGCACCCATGGGTTCAGTCATACAGCAAGAATGCAGACTTGATTTAGAAATGAAAAGTTGTCTGTCAGTTTCAGAGTACATCAACTGACCAACCCATAGCAAAAGCAGTTAAGAATGAACCGAGTTGGACAGGGTTGCCACCAGCACTGGCTATTAAAAGTGTGGCTCAAGGGCTTTGCTATTCCCAACCAGTATTTCATTTGGAAAGAGGTCAGTGCTGAAAAAGATGTAACTGCAGAAGTACAGAGCAAAGTTGAGACTTTGTAGGTTGCAGAAGTATATATAGCTTCAGTGATTCAGCTGTGCAGCTGAGATTAGAATGCTGCAGGTTCAGTGAAGTGAAGGTCGCAGTAGCTGGGACTGGGAGTGGAAACAATGGTCCAACGTTGCAGTGAACGTCCCTCGTCACTGCGGATGACCACTTGGCCGCGAATCGAACGTGACAAGTCACCGCCCGCCCGCTTTTTCTCCCGCGGTCTCTTTTCTGAACACGACGTCGACCCGTACTACTAACCTTTTCCCCCTGTCAACTATCAAAAATCTTATATATATTGCGGGTAAAGTAAAACACTGCCGGAGGCGTGCATCCATCCGTTCACCGGGTGCTACTCCGTATTGTACACATCTACCCATCGTCCTCCCGTGGACGGAGTGAGATATGCATCTCGCATCATCAACGACCACGACTACGACCACATGCGTACATATGTGGCCTGGCACGTACCCGGCGTTCCTAGAATTTTCTAGCCCAGTCGACCGACGGCACGTACGTACAGGCACAGCTAGCTGCACGTACGACGTATACTGGTACACGGACAACGCAATAATGATATGAATAAATATAAAGTAAAGAGAAGATAAAGTTGTCTTGAAGCAGAGCGGAACACAGCAGCAGCAGCAGCAGCAGCATTTGAGCGGAACACAGCAGCAGCAGGCCGATCGGCGCCGGTCAACTGTGCACGACGAACGTACGTACGTAACGTAACAGAGGAGACAAAGCGTGTTGGAGCAGAGCAGAAACAGCATTTGGTGCCTTTGGGCGCTGGTCAACGGTGCACCACAGTGGCGGGATAGTACGTACCACGTGCCTGGCCGCGAGCAGGAGCGCCAGGAAGCAGGCGCCCATCAGTATCGTCTGCCACGACCACTGCACGTATGCACAAAAGAAAACATTAGCTATCTAGCTAGGCATGCACCGTGCACGTACGTGTGCATATGCATGTGTACGGTTGAGAGATGGCCGGACCTCGTTGGTGTGCTGGAAGACGGAGGCCATGACGGGGACGATGCCCATCTGGGTGGTGAAGTGCACGATGCCCAGCAGCGCCTTGAGCTGCTGCAGCGACACGATGATGGCCGCGCCCGCCATGAACCCCACCAGCGTCGCCTTGGACAGGAAGTCGATGATGAACCCCAGCCTACACAAGCACATCCATTGTTATCGTGTATCGTGTCAGTCCCGGTGCATGCACACACACACATGAGGCTATGAGAGAGACGTGGCCGGCGCTGACCGACAGGCCACGTACGTACGCACGTACCTGAGGATGCCGAGCGAGGCCTGCACGAGGCCGGCGAAGAAGGTGGACGTGAAGGCCAGCTGCAGGAACAGCATGGGCTCCGCCGACGGGCTCACCGCCTGCCGCAGCATCGACCCCATGATCAGCGACGCGATCGACACCGGCCCCACCGCCAGGTCCCGCGAACTCCCCAGCACCGCGTACACCAGCGGCGGCACGAAGCTCGAATCTGAGCACACACACGTACATACGTACAGTTAATTATTTGCACGTACGCGTACACGCTAGGTATAAATAGAAAAGCATGTATGTGTATACGAGACGTACATAGGCCTATGATCGGCGGCAGGTTCGCAAGCTTCGCGTAGCTGATACCCTGCCAAGAACACAAACAGGAGAGCACCATCAGCGCGGTTGGTCACGGGTTGTTGGTACGCGCGCGGAGATTGATTGACCATGCACCGTCGCACAGGCTAGCTTCCAAATACTGCAGCCTAAATATCTCATTTGGATGCATTATACGTGCGACCGGAAACGCAAACCTCATTCGTAAAGACTATTTAGACCGAAACTGCAGCAGCTAATCTTTTTGGGCGGGAGTGATTATTCAGTGAGCGGAGATCGAGCGCAAGACATGCCTGGGGGATGGCGAGGCTGGCAATGGTGAGGCCGGCGACGAGGTCGGACTTGAAGAGGGAGAGGGAGTAGCCGGGCAACCACTCCAGCACCGGGAACAGGTACCTGGCCGCCATCACCCACTGCGCCCGCAGCGGCTGCCCCTTGAAGCTCCGGAACGGGTCGTCCGGGAAGAAGGTCTCCTTCACCTTGCCCTTCATCTTGCTCGCCGTGCTCTGCGCCGGCTGCGCCGCCACCTTGTGCACCACCCCCGCCATCTCCATCTCCGGCGGCCCCGGCGGCGGCGCACCCACTATCACGGCCTCCTTGGGCGCCCTGACCACCACGGCCTCCTTGGGCGCCCGGCTCTCGCCGCCATTGCTGTGGCCACCATAGGCGCCGCTCATGCCCACCATGCGGAATTATTGCTCTGGCTGTGCCGAGAGAGCTCGGCCTTGGTTGTTGCTAGCTACAGGCTGAAGTGATCAGGCCACTGCACGGCGCAGCGCGTGTGTCCGTATATGTACGCGATGAGATGGGCCTGGGCTGGCATCCCGCCGAGGCAGATATGGGAAGAGGCTGGTCGCTACCTACAAAAGAAGAAAAGTGGTACGCAACTTGAGAAAGGGAGAGAAGAATCAAAGGTGACACGCACAACACAAGACAACACAACACAAGGGGGTAGGGTAGGGTGGGGGCGTTCAATAATTTGGCAAAAAGCACAGATAAATTCGTAGTTTTCCCCGCGGATGCGATCCTTGGATTTGATGCCGCCAATCCTTGCGATGGAGAAACATTCACCGCTTTTGCTTTGAGGACATCGCAATTGAATGATCTCATGTATATGCTTGTAGGGACTCATGTGTGTTATGTTCTTGAAAATTACACATGCTTCACACCTGCCGCTATATATATTTTACCTATCTCCTTTAGTTATTTCCGGTGTCATCTATTATTATAGACTTGAGTCGCGATACCAAAAGACAATAAATGGACCGTGTCAAAAAAAAAAACAGACACACTTTGATCCGACACACAATTAGCGGGAAAGGAGGATAGTCAAATGGTCTATAAAGCGGACCCGAAGGTGTTTCGGCATGACTCTACGCTAATCTACGGATTTGGAATGTCTAGAAATGTTATCCTTTTGTTGATTGGCGATGGGTCTTTTAGTGTAACAAGACCTTAAAATGAGGGATCTTGTGGTTTCAGTGTGTTACATGTAGCTCAATTGTCGTTGTCGTATCAACTTTGTTGGGCTTGTTCACACAGAACAGGTTAGAGCGCCCTTATTGCTTTGACAAAATTAAAACTCGACAATTGAGCTCACTGAATTGAATATCAGATCTTTTACTCAAATTAGTATCCTTCTCATGCGCACATACGAGGCTAGTCTCTACAAGAAACTTCAAAAGGATATCAACTGACAAGAACAATTGACAACCTTGGTGGTGCTATGGAGGTTTAGCGTAAAAGTTGTCCACCAACAATATAGTTTGACTTTTGATGTCATATTCAATGACACAAGCACATTTATTGTGCTCCTTAATGGAAGAGTATCCATTTGTTTAGGAAACATGTATTTGAAACATGATACTCTCTTAGTGTCATTGTGTTCCTTAATGGAACAATATCCATTGTTTAGAAACTGAAACATCCATTCTAGAACATTAAATCAGTCTTAGACATGATTCCCATCATATTTCTGATCACAGCCATTCAAAGTCAGTCTCGGACATAGATCAGACATCAGTCGTCGTATGCAGATTACTTCCTTGTAGGATATTGCTCAGATATATCTAACGCTTTGAGTATCTCTAGTGCTTTAGTGAAGGGATGATCATCCCTAGTGCTTAGAGAAGAGATGAAAAAAAGACAATAGAAAGGATCTACTTTGTTTTATGTAAGATAAGATATGCTCTTTAGTGCTTAGAGATATGCTCTTCATCACTTGTTTGAAGTATATATCATACATATCTAGAGGAACTAGCAATGTGTCCGCGTGTTGCAACGGATCCAAAATAGAATAATGCATGTTCACAAACTTCAAAGAAAAATATTATAGCTTTGGCACTCAATATATCTTAGGTGGTTGTTTCGATAAGGTGAGGGAGGGATGTGGTTGGTTTCTAGATACTACAGGGTTTTCTGCAAATTGGAGCAGAGAAGAGGGGTCTTGTTGCAAAAACATCATAACTTACCTCAGAGTCGTTAGATACATATCTAATGATCAGAAGTGACAGATGACAAACACACCGTCATCACCGAGTCTTTTATAAGAGTAGAGATAAGAATATTAGTTTCTAGAAATAACACCAATAGATATCATGTTTCAATGCATATTTTGGTTGTCATGTCTAGACGACGTGCGGGAGCAATGCCTAGCAGAAAGGTTGCCCCTTGTCAACCAGTGTACAGTACTCCCCAACGGCCTAACCTACGGTTTGTACGTACATGGCACCCATGCATGTTGAACCCGTAGATGATCTAGATAGGCTACTCATAGTAGAGATGTTGAGGTCTTCTCACCTGGCATGTGTACATACGTATGTTGCATACCTGCATAGGGGAGTGTGCCCGCAGCCATGGTCAAAATTTGCATATGCGAACGGACTGACGGAATATTCTATGGCCGGCTTGTGAAGTTGTGATCGATTGATTGGGTCGGACCCCGATCGACATGCCACGGCAGGAGCCTTGGAAACGCAGCAACTTTCCAGCCGGAACCACCAAAGTTTCGATCAACGATCTTTCTCTACAGAAGATCAAGTTTCTTTTCATAAAGGCAAGCAGAAGCAGCGAAATATCTGCCCGCCAGAAGGTGGACAAGGAACACTTGTGAACTAGTGAATCATGGAAGCAGCTCCCCTGACGTACGTTACACGCCGTTGGGGACACTAGCATGTGGGGCTGATTCACAGCGAGCCCACCTGTCAATCGCCGAACGGCACCCTGCCGCACGGCAGAGGATCCGCGTCCGTGAATCATATCGATCACTTGTGAACTGCTTTGGTGCTCTGTCAGATAGAACGGCCGGCGAGTGAGTAGTGACCCACCTCAGTTTACAATATCGACCACACAAAGCTAGATATGCACCCACCCAGCTTCCGTCCGTCGTGGCGTCGACAGGCTTGCCAGTGCCATATATAGAGGCCACCAACCGGAGATATGTTGCCAAATTTCCACCGGCGCTATCCACTGAACGCATCTCATCATAATCGATCATAATGTAATATCATCATATGTGTGATCTTGCATGATTGCAATGCGTCCGGGATTTTCGTGTCCTAGACGATGTAAGCTTAAAAATGGTTCTTGGTTTCGTTGTAGTGGTTTGTAGCTTGTTCGTTTTGTAAAAGACAACTTGGTTTCTTTATATGAAATCAGAGGCGGCGGCCCCTCTTTCACTAAAGGAAAAGAATTCTACTACAAATTCCATGTCAAATTTTTAGCATGACAAATCTAACGCCTGGGATGGCAATTTATGCCGTCACAAGCATGACAGTTTCTTGTCAGGATTGTCATGCTCACGACAACATAATTTATCATGCTTAAAAATCTGACGTCCGCTCCCCCCTCCCCCCAACCCAACCCAAAAAATTTGTGTTCTCCGGCCCTCCGTTGGCGAGAATATCTTGTTGTGGACCAAATCTACCACCCAACATTAATAAACAACCCAGTGAGAATAGTAACATTATGTAGTTTGTATATGTGTGTCTTGGTCGTTGTTCTCAAATAAACTTGGTTCGGGTTGCTCAAACAGGGCCGATGAGAGTGTCCTTGCCGGTGTGTCACTAAGTTTGGCAAAATCATAACTCGAAACTCGAGCTTATTGGAATGGCAGCAAGCTTCTTCTCTGCATGAATGAGGGATCTTTCCTAACAGAAGATAGTTTCTCACAAAGGCAGAAGATAGTGTATATTTCCTGTGCCCTTTAATGAAATGGTATCCATTCTGATCTAAAAGGAGATTTGTTTCCTAATGACAGGTAGCATTGGGGTGATGGCAGACTTTCGTACAGGTTCTGCAAAAAGTTTCACGTAGTACTAGTTCATTCCGGCGGTTGTTGGGTAGAATGACGGGAGCAGTTACTAATCGAAATGCCCTAGTATAAAGGAAAAAATTAGCACCGGCCTTAAAATACGCTATTAGTATGCTATAGATCGCGCTATAGCGTACTATTAGTGAGGCATTGTACACTGATTTATTTAGCAAGGCAATTCTTAGGACGCTATAGCATTGCTACTTTTTTTCAGTGCCTAGTATATACGAATCTTGTAGGAGTTTTACATAAAAATAGGATTTTCATAAGAGAAGAGTTTTATGTTTATAACAGTACCAAATGTTATCACTTGATTTTATGATTATTTTTAGGGATAAGTATATTTTTCGTCCTTGAACTCTTCCGAGAGTTTAGAAATCGTCCCTCAACTCAAAACCGGACAGTTTTCGTCCCTCAACTATCAAAATCGGATAGTTTTCGTCCCTCAACTATCAAAACCGGATAGTTTTCGTCCCTCACGCCGCTTCGGACGGTTTCCGTCCACATGAACAATAAACTGATGAACAGTAAAAAAATTAAAAAACAAAAAAGTCAAAAAAATCTGAAAAATTGTGGGATCAAAGTTCCTCGGGTGCGCAAGGTGTGTGTGAAATTTGTTGTGCTATTTAGACATTCCAGGAGCTCGTGACAAAGGAAAAACCATAAATGCGTACGTTAGTGAACAGTAAATTCGAAAAAATAGAAACCAAATTCAAAAAAGTATGAAAATTGTTGACATACAAGATGCTCGGGTGCTCAATGTGCCTGCAAAATTTCATGATGTTTGGACATTGTGGGAGCTCGTGGCAAAAAAACAAAAATTGGCTCGGAAAGAAACTTTGAAAAAGTGCACTATTTTTTTTTGCTAGAACTCCTATGTCATTTCAGCACGAAAATATGCAAGCGCCTTGTACACCCAAGCATCTTTGATGCCAAAAAAATTCATATTTTTTTGCTATTTCTTTTATTTACTGTTCACCAACGTACATATTTACAATTTTTTCTTTGTCATGAGCACCTGGAATGTCCAAACAATATGAAAATTTGTATGCACCTTGCGCACCCGAGGAACTTTGATTCCACAAGTTTTCAGATTTTTTTGACTTTTTTTGCTATTTTTTGAATTTACTGTTTGCAAGTTTACTGTACATGATGGACGAAAACCGCCTGAAACAGCGCGAGAGACGAAAACTATCCGGTTTTGATAGTTGAGGGACGAAAACTATCCGGTTTTAAGTTGAGGAATGATTTCTAAACTTTCAGAAGAGTTCGAGGACGAAAAATATACTTATCCCTTATTTTTAATGAACATGTACAATTATAGAGTCATGCAAACATTGTTTTCTATAAATAACACTCAAAGATATCCTATCTTAATGTACACAGCGAAGACAATATTGTCTTTTCCTCACCAAAGTGCATCTTGAAGCCCTTTATGATGGTACGACTAGGAGATATGCTAACAGGAAACATTTTTCTCACCTGGCGTGCATGCGCACATATGTACGTTGCATAGGGAGAGTGCCACGGTCAAGGTCAAACTTGCAAATGCATCAGACTCCGTCTGAAAATACGCAACTCGGGTGAAGGTGAGGCTCTGGGATGGACGCTGTCGCATAACTGGTGACGGTGAGGCTCTGGGGTGGAACCTGTTGCGCGTACTAGAGGATAGATACACCTCTGCATACTCGAGGATAGACACACCTTCCTCAACCGGATGAGGAATAAGGCCTCCAACCTGATCATCTTCCTTGGCTCTTGCTATGATAATACTACCTCTCTTCAGGTTTATAGGTCTTAATTTAAAAATCTCACCAACTAAGTTAGATGCTAGGTGGTGAAATAGTTTTTGTAGTTTGCAAAAATACTCAATTAATGTAAGGAGCAACT
Source organism: Triticum aestivum (assembly GCF_018294505.1). Lineage (NCBI taxonomy): Eukaryota > Viridiplantae > Streptophyta > Magnoliopsida > Poales > Poaceae > Triticum > Triticum aestivum. Next base: position 738,841,636 of record NC_057797.1, on the reverse strand, counting down.
TGTTTCCTTCATCCAGCCGCAAAACCTTTCATGTTAATGGCTTGTTGAAGAAAAGAACACTTTACTTTGTTGTAGACCATTTCAATGTCCACCTTAAAGATAATTCCATCGAGTTTATTAGTGTGAAGCTCATGGATTCTCATGAAGGATAACCACTCCCTAAAAAATATGCGACCAAGCATAAAGGCAGTCTGCGTAGGGCGCACAACATTATGAGCAATAGTAAACAATCTATGAGTACCCACCTTTGTGAATATTTAAAAAAATGATGTTCAACAAGCAAACGTGTCTAAATTTCTCAATCCAAACAACATCCACTTTCTTCGGCAAAGCGTACTAATTACAAAGTTGAGACGAAACAATGAAAAATCATCATTGTATAAGTCCTCAAATATTGGAAGAAGATCCCCTTAATGACCCCCCAATATTTTTGATAGAACTCAGCGGGGAACCCATCTGGTCCCAACGCTTTATTTCTGATCTATTTTCTTCTAAGTAAGAGATGCTCTCGGGTGCTTTTAGAGAAGATATTTTTCTTGATTGTATTGGAGGTCATCTCTTCATCACTTATTTTATACCAAAAACTGAGTTATCATACATATATTTTTTCGCAGGTAAAAAAATATGTATAATAACATAAGAACATATCTAGAGGCATAAGAACATTAGTTTCTAGAAATAACATAAAGACATGTCATGTTTTGATTTATATTTTTTGTTGTCATGTCTAGACGACGTGGGGAGCTACGAGAAAGGTTGTCTCTTCTGAAGTCTCAACCGGTGCACAGTGCATGCCTAACTCATATTAGTACACCTACCCAACGGCCTAACCTACGCTTTGTACGTGCATGGCATTGGCACCCATGCATGTTGAATTAACCCGTAGATGATCTAGCTATATAGGCTACTTATAGAATAGATGTTGAGGTCTTCTCACCTGGCATATGTACATACGTATGTTTCATAGGGGAGTGTGCCCGCAGCCAAGGTCAAGCTTGCATGCATATGCGAACGGCAGACGAAATATTCTGTGACCGGCTTGTGCTCGATCGATTGGGTTGGACCCCGATCGACATGCCACGGCAGGAGCCTTGAAAACGCAGCAACTTTCCAGCCGGAGCCACGAATGTTTTGATCAACGATCTTTTTCTATTCTAAAAGAACGGTCTTTTTCTAACACATCAAATTTCTTTCATAAAGGTAAACAGAAGCAGCGAAATATCTGCTCGCCAGAAGGTGGACAAGAAACACTTGTAAAATTAGTGAATCATATCCATCACGTGTGAACTACTTTGGTACTCTGGCAGATAAAACAGCCAGCGAGTGACCCACCTCAGTTTACTATATATAGGATGATCATATACACAAAGCTAGATATGCACCCAGCTTCCATCCATCATGGCGTCGACATGCTTGCTAGTGCCACACAAGCCACCAACGGTACATATATTGCCAAATCTTCACCAACGATATCCATAGAGATATATATCATCACAATCCTTATGTTGTATCATCATATGTGTTCCCCGGCCCACCATTAGTGAGAACATCAGGTTGTCGCCCTGATCAACCTGCAACATGTCCTTATATTTATCCAGTAAATAACCTAACAAGACTAGCAATATTATGTATGTTACCTATATATATATATATATGTGTGTGTCTTGGTCGTTCTCGGATAAACTTTGTTCGGGTTGCTCACACGGGACATACGAGAGTGGTCTTGCTGGTGAGTCCCAAATTTGGCAAAACCATGGAACTTTCCAGCTGGAGCCACCAAAGTTTCGTCCAACGATCTTTTTCTAACAAAAGATCAAGTTTCTTTTCATAAAGGCAAACAGAAGCAGCGAAATATCTGCTCGCCAGAAGGTGGACAAGAAACATTTGTAAAATTAGTGAATCATATCAATCACGTTTGAACTACTTTGGTACTCGGGCCAATAAAACAGCCAACAAGTGACCCACATCTGTTAACTATATATAGGATGAACATATACACAAAGCTAGATATGCACCCAGCTTCCATCCATCGTGGCGTCGACATGCTTGCTAGTGCCACACAAGCCACCAACGGTACATATATTGCCAAATCTTCACCGACGATATCCATTATATATCATCATAATCATTATGTTCTATCATCATATGTGTTCCCCGGCCCGCCATTGGTGAGAACATCACGTTGTCGCCCTGATCTACTTGCTTTTCGTTAAATCATAATGAAGCATTAAGGAGATACAAAGCATAGGTCCTCCATTTGGATTATCAGGATGCACACAACAACCAATAAACACACTCACAAAGGATCATAACACAGATCTTGTACTCAAATCGCTTTGTTTCTCATGCGCATATACATGATAAGTATCTGCAAGAAATATCAATGACATGCACAGTCAAAACCCTTGATGTTGTTGGTGGAGGTTTGGTGTTGGAGTTCTCCACCAGCGATAAAGTTGGCTTATGCTATCATCTTCAACCATAGTG
>NC_057797.1:738804857-738838848 GCF_018294505.1 Triticum aestivum | reverse complement strand
CTCACTAAGAAAAGAGAGAATGGAAAACATAAGGGGCCATGTATTCTTCTCTTAACTAAGAGATTATCTCTAGTGCTTAAGTGAAGAGTTTAATTTTCATAATTGTACCAAATATATTAACTTAATCACAGATTTTATAAATAATTTTAATGAACATATAATTATAGAGTCACACAAGCATTGTTTTCTAGAAATAACACTTAAAGATATCCTATCTTGATGTGGACAGCTAACACAATATTGTATCTTCCCCACCAAAGTGCATGTTGAACCCATCTATTATGATATAGAGTACATACTAGGAGATATGCTAACCAGAAACATTTTTCTCACCTGCCGTGCATGCGCACATATATACGTACGTCGCATAGGGGAGTGTGCCCATGGTCAAGGTCAAACTTGCATATGCATTGGACTCCGTCTGAAAATATGCAACTTGAGCGAAGGTGAGGCTCTAGGGAGGACCCTGTCGCACGGCACGGTATGCAAGAGCCTTGACGAGGTCCCTTTGATGATCCGCGTTGAAGATGCCCTAGACCACGCCACCTTGCAATATGAGCCGAGCAGTCTGGTAATATGCAAAACCCTGTTGCGGCAGATCCAAGCCTTGGAATGGCAGCAAGCTTATTCTCTTCCCTGAGCAGCCAAAGTGCCAATCAAGCATGAATCAGCAATCTTTTCCAACAGAAGATAGTTTCTTTTCACAAAGGCAGCACAAGCAGATAAATATCTGTTCGCCGGATGGTGGACAAGGAACCCTTGTGAGGCAGTGAATCCCTTGAATCCTGGCCACTTTGGCACTCTGGCAGGCAGGCAGAACAACCGGCGAGTGACCCGCCTCCGTTTAACTATACGATCGTTCACACAAAGCTAGACATGCACCCAGCTTCCATCCGTCGTGGCGGCGATGTGCATGCTAGTGCCGGAATATTCTTAAGCCATAGTGTATACAGAGATAATATTGCCAAATTCCCACCGGCGATATCCACAGAACGCATCGGCATCGCATCATCATCGTAATGTCATATCATCATCATCATATGTCGCCCAGGGCGAGTTTCTTCGGTTGCAATCAAATCGAAGCCTGATCATCAAGAATCTTTTCATATTATACGTATACAGACAATATATAGTTCCAATCAAGTTTCTTTCGGATTCCGATCGGGGCCGGTCGGGTCGGATATGTTGCCAGATTTCCACCGGCGATATCCGCGGGACGCATCTCTCATCATATGTGTTTCTCTGCCATTGGTGGGAGGCGTCGCGCTGTCGTCCCAATCCAGAACGGGAGGATGGATTCGGACGAGAGGGAAAGGCGCTAGCGATGGTTGCAAAGGATTCGAAAGCATTATGCAAAGCGGTGTGCGTGCGTGCGTGCGTGGGGCTCGCCGGCGGCCGGGGTATATTTTGTGCCGATATTTCCCGGCGTGGGTGGGGCGGCCGCACGTCTCGACATGACCGGCGGAGCAGTGTGCCATTGTGGTGTGTATGCTTTGCTTTGCATGCGTCCCCGTCGGACGCTCGCATCCATGGTCTCCGGAAGACGGCAGGAATATGAGACACAGGTGATGGAAATGCGGAGGCGATGCACGATCCGGCGTCGAGCTGCCTGCCCACCTTTCGTGCGAAGATGGAGCTTTTGGAGATTTGGAGACGTGTATCACGCGCGCATGGTCGTGAAGCAACAGTGAGTCCATCTCGGCGACCGGTGGTGGCTAGATTCCCGCCTGCTCGATCGATCTCTTCTTCTTAGAGCTGGCTGCCTGGCTAGATTCTCCTCTCTTCGTGGCCGCTGCAATAATTGGTGCAAATGCGTTTCGTTTTCGCAGCGTCGCGAATGCATGATATACATGCATGCATTTCTGCGTTTTTACTGTATGAGGCCAGCGTACGTGTCGGTACTTATGCATCACTTTCTAGCATAAAACTGGGCAATAATAACGCGAGAAAGTGCCAGCACCGCAAGTGTCAACGGTCGAGGATAGTTGCACTCACATTGGCACCGTAGCTCACGGCAAGAGACGACCAGTGAGTGTACGAGTAACACGTTTCATGGCCACCTAGCGAGCTAGGTGTGATTGGCTGATATGTTTGTGCATGCGGAGCAGTGGAAGGTCCACCCACCCTCCGTAGGGCACATTGGGTGCGCTGGCTCGCTGGAGCTGCTTGATTTGGCCTTCTCTCCGGGCCGGAAGAAGTAAGACGGCCGGTGCTGCCATAGATGCCAGGTCGACGTCGCCTTTCGAAGCGCCTAACCGCTTGGTTATCACACCACCTTTACGCATGATCGCTTGATGCCACGACATGCCTGTGCTGTGTTAGCGTGCCAATAATGCAAATGTGCAGTGGTAATGGCCCATGCACCTAACACATCAAACTAGATGATGCCTCGCACGTTGCAACAAGAACTTTGCTATAAAAAAATGTATACAGCTGATATATAAACTTCTAAAACTGCAAATGTAAGCTTAAAAAAATACAAAGGGTATTAAAAGAGCAAAAAAGTTGTAATCCGTTAAAAAATTCATTTCTAACAAAAATGTGAAGGTTACATATATATGCTCCAATCGACCAACACATACTGTCAAGTGCATGCATATAGAGAGTAATGCGATTTTTTTTTCTTATAAAAAGTGGTAATTTTGTTATGCCCATTCTTTATTTAAGAAGAGAGATTACATACCACTCGCATAACGGCAACTAAATAGAAACAAAAGCCTACTCTCTCGGCATGATAATACCCAGTTCCTTTGCCCCCGCGGCCACACACGAAGAGGATTCCTTACGGATGCGTGAGATGATTTGAGAGGACGAATGCTTGTTGTTGAAGACCCTCACATTGCGCTTATTCCATAGCTCCCACGAAACAAACATGGCCAGTGAAGCCAAACCCTTTGCTCTGATAACTGTCATGGTGGATAAGGTGATTCCGCCAGGACACAACATCATTGAAATCATTCCAAAGGGATTACTCCAGAAGATGAAGGCCAAGCCAATCCTTAATCATGTTGCAAATTTGACTGGAAAAGTGGCATTGGAAGGTCAAATGCGCAACTGTCTCTTGGGTGTGGTTGCACAGTGAGCATTGACTACAGTTGGGCCATCTGCGTTTGGCGGGTCTATCCACCGTCCAAATCCTATTTTGGGTGATGAGACATGCAAAATCTTAATGTGACAAAGTAGCTTATGACTTGCGTGCATGCCTTACGTATGTGGCAAGGTTGCATGCACAGAAAAAATAGATAGTGGGTTATAATTATTTTTTTCAAAACGGAGGCAAAAGATTTGCCTCATCTCATTAATTAAGAAGAGTTTTGAATTACATGACCGACCGCCCGTAGACGGCCCGAAACCGATAAGCCTACTCTCGCGCCATAAGAGAACTCAGACGTTTGGCCCCTGCGAACCCCCAACGTCTGACCTCCGCCTTGATTCTAGACGTGATTACATTTGGCATGGAGGACACCATCCTAAATACTCTCGCATTCCGCTCGTTCAAAATCTCCCATGAAACCAACATGACCAGAGATGCGAGGCCCTTTCTCACATTGCCATTGACGCCTATCATTTGGTGCCACCAATCGTTGACGCTGTTGAAGCTACTCCAGTCGGTGATGTCCACACCGGTCAAACCCATCCAAGTCTTGATCTCCGTCCAAATGCGTACCGTGTATCGACAGCGGAAGATGATGTGTGCCGCCGTCTCTGGCTCCCTCTTGCATAACTGGCATAGGCCGCAATTTGGCCATCCTCTCCGTTGAAGCATGTCCGCCGTCCAAACACGGTCTTGAATGATAAGCCAAGCAAAGAAATTGTGCTTTGGTGGTGCCCAATTGTTCCACACCGCAGACTTCATTTTCGATGCAGTGGAGTCGTCGAGTTGAGCTTTGTAAGCCGACAATGCCGTGTACTCACCGGAAGGTGAAAGCTTTCAAACAATCTCATCATCCACCCCCTCATCAAGGAAGACCTCTCGTAATCCAACCCAAAGCTCATAGTATTCAAGGATGTGCTGAATTGTGAGCCCAGAATATGTGTTGATGTTGGCAATCCACTTGTTGAGATCCAAAGCCCTATGGATGGTGCCATTCTTGTGTTTGGAAATTGCAAAAATGGAGGGAGCGATGTCTTATGGCTTGCGACCCCCAAGCCAAGAGGAGTGCCAAAAAGAGGCCCTTTTCTCGTTGCCAATAGTGATGGAAGTGCACTCATAAAACAGCGCCATGTCCTCTTCATCGCACGGGTGCCCCAAATCAACCCAAACTCTTTCCGTGTCCTTCCTAACCAACCAAGGCCATCTGAGCCGTAAGGCCCGTGCGAATTTCTCCATGTCCAGGATGCCTAGGCCGCCCATGTCCTTGGGCGTACAAACTTTCTCCCATCTTATCTTACATTTGCCTCCAGAAATTTTATCCGTGCCTCCCCAAAGAAAAGCCCGCTACAGCTTGACGATGGACGCCATCATTCCTTTAGGCACCACAAGCGAAGTGAGGTGGTGGATGGCCTGCGAAGTGATAACCGACTTTACCCATGAGCTCCTTCCAGCCATCGTAATGTACTTTTCCTGGCCAGTCATGATCTTTCCAGCAATCTTATCAAGCAAATGCTGGAAGTCCACAACCCGCAAACAATGAATGGATAGCGGAAGGCCGAGGTATCGCAAGGAGAACTGAGCTCTGACCGCTGGGTAAAAAAGGAAGATTATGGTGCATTAATAGATTTCTTGTGGTCTCTATGAAATTTTGAGGTCTATGTTGAGAAGTTTCTCAAGTCGTCGATGGCACATGCATGCAATCTAGATAAAGAGGTTGGGATCATCGAGACCTATCAAGATTTGGGTCGTCATCCCAAATTGATGCCCCAAGAGGCGTCATCACCCGATAATCAAGTATAATGGATGGATCCCATTGGCACGTATGTTCATGGTCGAGTTCCACGGGTCCGTTGAAGAGGTGTGTGGAGACCAGAGGTGGCTTAACGAGCTGCTCAGCTCATTGAGATTAACAAGCAAAAGCTCATGCTAGGTTCGGTCCATTTAAATCTCATTAAGCTTGTGAGAACCCATGATCACTCGTTAGAACATCTCCAACAGACGCGCGGTTGCGCGGTGTATTAATTTTTTTTTGCAGCGCTTTAGCATGCCGGGCTGCTGTTTTGCTTTATCAGAAGTGCAAAAACACGGCGCCCAATCTGGCGGTCTCACCTACAGCAGCCCAGATTTTGCAGCGGGCGCACCAAATAAGCAGCGTGCGATGCCGTTTTCCCTAACACGCTGAACCTACTTTGCGGCGCGTGGGATTTTGCGTCTGCTGGAGCGCCAGTTTCGATCGTGCGCACGCAATATACTCATTTTTTTTCAACATGCGGCTAATCTAGAGCGTCTGTTGGAGATGCTCTTAACAGACATTGCCGTAAACGCATTATCACACGCGCGCATTGTCGCCAAGCAACAGTGAGTCCAACTCGGCGAGCAGTGGCTAGATTCCCGCTCGAACTGTTTTTTTTTTACAGTTGGCTGGCTATATGTTCTCAGATTATCTCCGGCCGTGAGAGCCTCATCGTTCGCAGAATGCAGGATATATATGCATTTCTGTGTTTTTACTGTATGAAGGGAGCGTACGTGTTGGTGTTTCTATGTCTTCTTTGTAGCTCATAAGTGGGCAATAACTCGAGAAAGTATCAGCAACCGCAAGCGTCAACTTCTCAACGAAAGTTAAAAAAAACGCAACTTTCAACGGTTGAGGATAGTTGCATGGCGCATCCAGTAACTTGAGACGGACTACAGATTCCATTTCATCGGCACAGTTGAGGGTAAGAGGCAGCTAGTGATTGTACGAGTAACACGTATGTTCATGGAATATAATGGCTATTAGCTAGGTGATGAGGAGATATGTACAGGTAGGCTAAATCAACTCAACTCAGAGCAAGCAAGCAAGCGGCCCGGAGAGGCAGTGGAAGGCCGGTCCACGGGTAGGCCGGCCGTAGGCACATCAGGTGCTGGAGCTGCACGGTTTGGCATTGGTCTCTCATGAAGCGAGACGGTGGTATCGATGCCAGGTCGACGTCGCCTTTGGGAGCAGCTAAACTAGATGCCAAGGTTGACGATCGGGCCGCGGATCGCCGCTTATCATATCATCTTTTTGCGCTGTGCACCATCGCCTTGCTGCACGCCACGACATGTATATGCTCACTGTGCTAGCGTGCCGAGTGCCGACGATGATAGGGAAGTGTGTGTGTGTGGCGGCCGTAGGAGCAGTGGCGCCGCACCTAACCAATCAAGCAGTCAGTCCCTTCACTGTTCCACCGGATCACCACGACGTCGGGCCAAACATGAAACGTGCTTCGAATCAATCAACCGCTCGTCCCGGACGCAAGCCTGGCTTGTACCTCAAGCACACGTTATTGCAGAAAAATTAGGGTGACAGAGAATAAATCAGGCGACATAATTATCATTCAGACTCATCAAGCAGTCCCCTCACTGCTCCGCCGGGATCACCACGACATCGGGCCAAACATGAAACATTCTTTGAATCAATCGGCGCTCGTTTCAGACGCGAGCCTGGCTTGTACCTCAAGCACACGTTACTGCAGAAAAAATAGGGTGACGGAGAATAAATCATGCGGCACAATTATCATTCAGACTCATAACTGAGTTGGTGTAACCAACCATCAGGTCACTTCGCCTACCGAGTACAGAACCAACAATGTCATCTGTGATCTGTCAACAAGTAAATCGCCTCGCTGCTGGCTGCACATCAATGGCTACGTATATACACACAAAAAAAAAAACACACACACAGAGAGAGAGAACACATGGTTAGATGCTAATCTTGCTGATTGACTCCAGGAAGAAGGCGGCGGCGGGGCAGGTGACGGGCACGGCGGGATGCGACGACATCGGGGCGGGAGGCACAGCAGGTACACTACCACACCAGCTTCCGCCGCAGGAAGATGTGGCCGGCCGAGAAGATGGAATCGAGCTGCCGTATCACGGATCCCAGGTGCTGCTGCCCCGTCCGTATCCTGTCGCGCAGCCTTGGCGAAGAGTATGGTGGATATGATTCTTGTGAGTAAAATTCACGGAACCATCACATTTGTGTCATGGTTAGCAATTAAAAAAAAGACTGTGATATTTGACACATGTGTGCCATATAAACAAAACTGTCACACCTTTATTTTTCTTCACTTTAAATATATGCATATATTAGCTTGACTATTTCTTCTTTCACGTGCATTTTTTCTTCTAAGTATATGCATACACTAGAGGACAAAAAAGCTGATGTCATTCTAGATTCTTTTTATTCAAAAAATTTAAAATGTTTTGTAGCTTAAACCGTCGGTCCGATGTAAAAACCGTTTCTACATAAAAGATTCGTCGCGCCGAGATCTTCGAAACTAGATCCCATGTTGGCATGTTCCGATGACTTTTTTTAGCCAAAATTTACCACGCTTAGGCTACATAAATTACCATGCCAGTTATATATAAGTTACCGTGCTATTTTCACATAAGTTATCAAACGCATAAAAATGGTTCACCGACCCTGCAGTTCATATATTACCATGTTGTATTCATATAAGTTATCGGGCTTGCGGTTCTTATATTACCATGTTGTTTTTAGGTCTGAGGTTCGTATACTACCATGCTCTTTGGTCAATGTTATATCGGTGCGTGTACATGAGTTATCAGCCACGGTTCGTATATTACCATGATGTTTTCATATAAGTTTCCCGGGGGTATGTTTTTAACAATTTTTCCACTTAATCAAAGTTATCGTGGTGTTTGTACGTAGGTATGTGATGCGTATGTAATCATGCTATTCATACAGAATTTATGAGGATATGTTTATAATAATTTCCCCATCGAGTCAAATATTACCATGGTATTTGTACGTGATGCGTATGCAATCATGCTATTTACACAAAATTTACGAGAGTATGTTTCAATAATTTCCCCATCGAGTCAAATATTACAATGATGTTTGTATGTAAGTTATCAGGTATTTGTATGTGATGCGTATTACCACTTTTTATTACTCTTCCACAAATCAAGACTATTACCGTGCTATTTACACATAAGTTTCCGGGGTATATTTTCAACAACTTCATCTACCCGAATCAAACTTATCATGGTCTTTGTGAATAACTTATCACGTCTGCGGTGCATATATTACCATGCTATTTGTACAAAATTTACCAACGATATATTTCCGACAACTTTTTCCGTGGGTTAAAGCTACCATACTGTTTTTGCGTAAGTTATTGTGTCTATAGTAAGTACATTACCGTGCTATTTACCTAGAACTTATTGGGGTTAATGTTAAAAACATTCAAGGTCAAAAAGTTATCATAGTGTTTGAACGAGAGTTACAGGTCTTCGGCAGGTAAATTATTATGTTATTTACACATAAATTACCAAGGGTATGCTTTTCAACAACTTCATCTGGGTCAAAGTTATCATGGTGTTTGTACTTAAGTTGTCAAGTTTGTGGTGCGTATATTACCATGATGTTTACACAAAATTTACCGAGGGTATATTTCCAACAACTTTTTTCCTAGATCAAAGTTAATACAGTGTTTTTGCGTAAGTTATCATGTCTGCAGTGTGTATACTATCGTGCTATTTGCATAAAAATTACCGGGGTATGTTTTACAACAACTTTTCTCTCTTGATCAATGTTACCACGATAAGTTATTGTGTATGTACTCCGTATATTACCATGCTATTTACATAGAAGCTACCGTTGACATATTTTTCAGCACATTTTTCTTGCTTGGTCCGCTGCATAGCCTCCTCCCACGACCGCCTATATTTCTACCCAAGTTATGAGATCTACAGTTTGTATGTTACCCTCCTATTTACATAAGTTATCGAGTGCATGTTTTTAACAAATCCCCACCCCTTTCAAAGTTACCTAGAGTTATCAACTCTGCGGTTCATATATTATCATGTTATTTACACTGAAGTTATCAGAGTTGTTTTCAACAAAAAATTTCCTCAAGGTCACAATTACCACGGTATTTGTACCTAAATTATCAATTCTTTGGTGCATATATCACCTTGTTATTTAAACAGAAGTTTTTTGGGTGCATGTTTTGAACAATTGTTTCTCTGGTCAATTCTCATACTTTCCAAGAAAAGTACCGGGTCAAAAAATACCGGAGAAGAGAAAAATGGAATAGAGGAAGGGTGGACTGCTTGCGGGTCATTCAACGGTGCAGGCTCGCGAACGTGGTTGGGGTCAACGTGCTCGACGGGAGCAAACCCTCACCGGCAAGCTAAGCGGCTGTCGGAGCTGTGTAGGCAGGGTCGTCGGTGGACATCAGGGAGGCGCCGAAGGCCACGACCGTCAGGGCAGAGGGGGTACAACGAAGGAGCTGCATTTCCAGCGGCGTCGAGCAACAGATCAAGCTAGACGGCCGGTGGAGAGGTGCAGGTGGGGGGCGGTGGCGGACGTCAAGGAGTCGCTGGAGGTCGCGGCCATCGAGGCGGGTGGAATCCAGTGGAGGAGCTCCCATCGGATGGGATAACAGAGAGAAGAAGAAGAAGAGACAGAGAGAGGGAGGAAGGAGGATGGAGGGGAAAGAAAGAGCAGGGAGGTGCAGTGCGGTCTGGCTCACCGACGGCGGCTCATCGGAGGGGGGCGGGGCAAGGTGGCGGCGATGCGGCGCGGATGAAGCTCGGGGATGGGGTGCGCTCGAGTGTTGCGATGCGAGATGCAAAACTGCCGAGAGATGTGGTGCTCGAGCGATGCGAGATGCGTGATGTCGCTCACTCGATTTGGATCAAAACGAACGGCATCCAGATGGTGTGACGTTTTTGCAATCTGGCACAGGGTTGCCAAATACATATTTCGATAAAAAAACATCACTTTATGATTCGTGACAGAATACATGGAATGATACCATTGAGAGTGGCAAAAGGCACTGATCAAATTTTGAATCACGTTTCGACTTGGCAAATCGCTCACGTGATAAAAGGATACAAAATGTTGACTGACTGACGTTAAAAAAATATGGGTCCTGCTCGTTAATTATCTTCTTTCTCTCTTTGACGGTTTGACCATCCCCTTCCTGTGGCAACTAACAAATGTCGACTCTCTGATTCATGCGTAGGTTGCACCTCGACGTCCACCATGACGACGTCGCCGTAGTGGCTGGCCTTGGGCGATGCCTTGGCGGCCGCATCGTGGCTAGCCATGGGCGTTGCTCAGGGGAGCCGTGCAGAGTCGAGTAGCTCCACGCCCCCTGCAGATTGTGGCTTGTTGTCGTGCAGCACTATGGCGCTCCCACCGCCGGCCACCTCTCACCGCCTGACTGCCGGTGCCAGCAGCCTCTCTTGGCTCTTCTCCACTCCGGCCACGCCGCGTCCGCCGTCCCGTGCCTCGACGTATCCCAAAATGACAAGGATAAATCCAGCTGACTCGTAGTTGATCGGACCATGTCTAACAAGTCACTTGCCCGTTTCATGTACCTGAAACCGGGGTCTTAGTCATCCTGCCCATGAGGCATGGCTCGCATGTGTCAAGTGATTCAAAATCAAGTGACTCCATCGACATGGAGTTTCTTCATGCATCTTACGCCAATATGACCTAAGCGGCAGTGCCACAAAAAAGTGATACTATCATTATTAACTCTACATCTTTTGGCATGAACATGTGTATTACCACGACCGAGATTCAATGAACCATTCACATAGGGTGCATGACCATGAAAGATATTATTCATGTAAACAGAATAACCAGTATTCTCTAACTTAAATGAATAACCGTATTGCAATGAACATGATCTAATCATATTCATGCTCAACGTAGACACCTGATAACATTTATCTAGGTTCAATACTAATCCCGAAGGCAGATGGAGCGTGTGATGGTGATCAACTTTGGAAACACTTCCAACACACATCGTCACCTCGCCCTTAGCCAGTCTCCGTTTAGTCCGTAGCTTTTGCTTCAAGTCACCAATAATAGCAACTGAACCGGTATCCAATACGCAGGTGCTACCAGGAGTGCTAGTGAGGTACACATTAATAACACGTATATACTTTGTTGAAGTTGCCAGCCTTCTTATCTACCATGCATTTGGGGTAATTCCGCTACCAGTGACCGTTCCCCTTACAATAGAAGCACTTAGTCTCGGGTTTGGGTTCAACCTTGGGATCCTTCACTGGAGCGGCAACTGGTTTGCCATCCATGAAGTTTCCCTTCTAACCCTTGCCCTTCTTGAAACCAGTGGTCTTGTTAAACCATCAACACTTGATGCTCCTTCTTGATTTCTACCTTTTGCGGTCTTAAGCACCGCGAACAGCTCCGAGATCAACTCCATCCCTTGCATGTCATAGTTCATCACGAAGATCTAGTAGCTTAGTGATAGTGTCTAGAGAACTCTATCAATCACTATCTTATCTGGAAGTTTAACTCCCACTTGATTTAAGTGATTGTAGCACCCAGACATTCTGAGCACATGCTCACTAGCTGAGCTATTCTCCTCCATCTTGTTAGCAAAAGAACTTGTCAGAGGTCTCACACCTCTCAACACGGGCATGAGCCTGAAATCCCAATTTCAGCTCTTGGAACATCTCATATGTTTTATGGCGTTCAAAACGTCATTGGAATCCCGATTCTAAGCCGTAAAGTATGGTGCACTAAACTATCAAGTAGTCATCAGGATGTGTCTGTCAGGTGTTCACAACATCCACAGACGACGTTGTAGGGGTTTGCACATCGAGCGGTGCATCAAAGACGTAAGCCTTCTGTGTAGCAGTGAGGACACTCCTCGGACTACGGACCTAGTCCACATCATTGCTTACAATATCTTTCAACTTAATCTTTCTCTAGGAACGTATTGAAATAGAGAGCTACAACGTGAGCTATTTATCTACAACATATTTGCAAAGACAATTTAGACTATGTTCATGATAATTGAGTTCATCTAATCAAATTATTTAATAAACTCCCACTCAGATAGACATCCCTCTAGTCATCAAAGTGAAACATGATCCGAGTCAACTAGGCCGTGTCCGATCATCACGTGAGACGGACTAGTCAACATCGGTAAACATCTTCATGTTGATCGTATCTTCTATATGACTCATGCTCGACTTTTCGGTCTTCCGTGTTCCGAGGCCATGTCTGTACATGCTAGGCTCGTCAAGTCAACCTAAGTGTATTGCGTGTGTAAATCTGGCTTACACCCGTTGTATTCGAACGTTAGAATCTATCACACCCGATCATCACGTGGTGCTTCGGAACAACGAACCTTCGCAACGGTGCACAGTTAGGGGGAACACTTTTCTTGAAATTTTAGTGAGGGATCATCTTATTTAAGCTACTGTCGTTCTAAGCAAATAAGATGTAAAACATGATAAACATCACATGAAATCAAATAGTGACATGATACGGCCAATATCATTTTGCTCCTTTTGATCTCCATCTTCGGGGCTCCATGATCATCGTTGTCACCAGCATGACACCATGATCTCCATCATCGTGTCTTCTTGAAGTTGTCTCATCATCTATTACTTCTACTACTATGGCTAACGCTTTAGCAATAAAGTAAAATAATTACATGACGTTTATGTTGACACGTAGGTCATAAATAAATTAAGACAACTCCTATGGCTCCTGCCGGTTGTCATAATCGACATGCAAGTCGTGATTCCTATTACAAGAACATGATCAATCTCACACATCACATATATCATTCATCACATCCTTTTGGACATATCACATCACAAGGCATATGCTGCAAAAACAAGTTAGACGTCCTCTAATTATTGTTGCAAGTTTTTACGTGGCTGCTATAGGTTTCTAGCAAGAACGTTTCTTACCTACGTGAAAATCACAACGTGATATGCCAATTTCTATTTACCCTTCATAAGGACCCTTTTCATCGAATCCGACCTGACTAAAGTGGGAGAGACAGACACCAGCTAGCCACCTTATGCAACTAGTGCATGTCAGTCGGTGGAACCAGTCTCACGTAAGCGTACGTGTAAGGTTGGTCCGGGCCGCTTCATCCCACGATGCCGTCGAATCAAGATAAGACTAGTAACGGCAAGTAAATTGACAATATCGACGCCCACAACTGCTTTGTGTTCTACTCGTGCATAGAAACTACGCATAGACCTAGCTCATGATGCCACTGTTGGGTATCGTAGCAGAAATTTAAAATTTCCTACACATCACCAAGATCAATCTATGGAGTAATATAGCAACGAGGGGAAGGAGAGTGCATCTACATACCCTTGTAGATCGCTAAGCGGAAGTGTTCAAGTGAACGGGGTTGATGGAGTCGTACTCGTCGTGATCCAAATCACCGATGATCCTAGCACCGAACGGACAGCACCTTCGCGTTCAACACACGTACGGAACGGAGACGTCTCCCACGCCTTGATCCAGCAAGGAGGAGGGAGAGGTTGAGGAAGAGAGTCCAATAGCAGCATGACAGCGTGGTGGTGATGGAGCTCGTGGTTCTCCAGCAGGGCTTCGCCAAGCACTATGGAGGAGGAGGAGGTGCAGGAGGAGGGAGGGCTGCGCCAGGCTCAAGGGTGTGGCCGCCCTCCCACCCCTCCACTATTTATAGGTGGGGAGAGAGGGGGGCCGGCCCCCTAAATCCCATCTAGGGTTGGCGGCGGCCAAGGGGGGGGGGAGGAGTGCCTCCCAAGTCAAGTAGAGGCCCTTCCCCTTAGGGTTTCCCCTCTCCCATGCGCATGGGCCTTGGGGGGCTGGTGCCCTTGACCCATTAAGGTTAGGGCGCCCCCTTACAGCCCATGCTGCTGTATTGGACGTGGTGGAACATTTTCCGGACCTCCGGACCCCTCCGGAATCCTCCGGAACCTTTCGGAAGCTTCCCGGTACAATACCGGAAAAAACCGATCTTTTCCAGGAACCCGAACGACAACTTTCCATATATAAATCTTTACCTCCGGACCATTCCGGAACTCCTCCTGACGTCCGGGATCTCATCCGGGACTCCGAACAACATTCGGTAATCACATACAAGTCCTCCTAATAACCCTAGCGTCATCGAACCTTAAGTGTGTAGACCCTACGGGTTCGGGAACCATGCAGACATGACCGAGACAACTCTCCGGCCAATAACCAACAGCAGGATCTGGATACCCATGTTGGCTCCCACATGTTCCACGATGATCTCATCGGATGAACCACAATGTCGAGGATTCAATCAATCCTGTATTCAATTCCCTTTGTCCAGCGGTATTGTACTTGCCCGAGATTCGATCGTCGGTATCCCAATACCTTGTTCAATCTCGTTACCGGCAAGTCTCTTTACTCGTTCCGTAACACATCATCCCGTGATCAACTCCTTGGTCACATTGTGCACATTATGATGATGTCCTACCGAGTGGGCCCAGAGATACCTCTCCGTTTACACGGAGTGACAAATCCCAGTCTCGATTCGTGTCAACCCAACAGACACTTTCGGAGATACCTGTAGTGAACCTTTATAGCCACCTAGTTATGTTGTGACGTTTGGTACACCCAAAGCATTCCTACGGTATCCGGGAGTTGCACAATCTCATGGTCTAAGGAAATGATACTTGACATTAGAAAAGCTTTAGCATACGAACTACACGATCTTTGTGCTACGCTTAGGATTGGGTCTTGTCCA
Organism: Triticum aestivum; assembly: GCF_018294505.1. Lineage (NCBI taxonomy): Eukaryota > Viridiplantae > Streptophyta > Magnoliopsida > Poales > Poaceae > Triticum > Triticum aestivum. Next base: position 738,824,214 of record NC_057797.1, on the reverse strand, counting down.
TCACATCATTCTCCTAATGATGTGATCCCATTATCAACGACATCCAATGTCCATGGTCAGGAAACCATAACCATCTATTGATCAACGAGCTAGTCAACTAAAGGCTTACTAGGGACATGGTATTGTCTATGTATCCACACATGTATCTGAGTTTCATATCAATACAATTATAGCATGGATAATAAACAATTATCATGAACAATGAAATATAATATAATAATAACCAATTTATTATTGCCTCTAGGGCATATTTCCAACAGATGCGACACCTGCAGGCATCTCCGGCGGCGGGCGGAGCTTTTTCTTGGTATCTCACCCCACCGTGCAACATCGTGGTACCAAGATCAGCATCCCAACCCCAGGGGGAGGGCCTCCGCTAACAGCACGAGGCCTCCAGATCCAAACCAGGGAAGCGTCACCGCTAAAGCACCAACATAACTACCACCACCGCTATACCCCTCACTATCCACATAGCCAAGGAGATAACCACCACCACTATGACATTGCTTGCCGTAGAGACCCCTGTGCAGTCTCACCATCTCCCGGGCTGTAGCCCCGCGTCCATGAGTCTAGCCCCCACCCCTACCTAGCCATCGGTCACCACTCACTGAAGAACCAAGTGGAAAGGCACCTCCTTTACACCTCGGACGACCCCGTTCCCATGGTAGTGAGCAGATCATGACGTGGAACCGGCAACACCGACCACCCCATTTCAATCCTGCACGGATCTAGATAAGATATCCTCCCCGCATCATTCCCATCAATTGCGGCCCGCAGTGGTGGCATTCGGACCTCAGGTTGACGCCTCCACCTATGGGTTTGGATCTGCCAGGTCCCTACCAACACCTCCTAGGAACATGGGGTCACCAGCCCACTAGCCGTCGGTGCGCACACGGAGCTAGGGCTAGGGACAAAAGGCTCCGAGATCCATACCATGAAAGGATCCATCACCGCACAATCGTGCCACCATTGCGACCAGACGCTGCCACCACAACCACGCACCACTGCCCCACGATGAAATGACCAATATTAGCACCGCCTAATGAGCCAACAACGAGCCGCTCCCTCATGAGATAAGGCGTCCAATGCCACCCGAGCTGTGCAAGAGCGAGGGAGAAGCCCCACAATTGCCGCTGCCATTCAGGCCCGCGTGGCCCTAGTGGCGAAAAGAGTAGGTGGGGGGGGGGTGCGGTTGGTGGCTGTCCAAGGTGGGCGTTCAGTCACAGATACTACCTCTGTCCTGGTTTATTGATCCTCTTTGTATTTTGTGTCAAATTTGACCAAAATATGATGCATGTGTCATCAAAAATTATATCATGAGATTCGTATTTGTACATAGTTTTCAATGGTGTTATTTTTTGAGACATGCATTAACATTTTGTTAGTTAAATCTAAGGTCAAAATTTGGCATAAAATACGAATGACACAAATAAACTAGGACAGAGGTAGTATCATTTATATTGCACACTTTCGCCCTTAAGTGGGTGTTCTTCTTTATTTAACTGAAATGTGCAATATGTTTTCGGGTGTCATCTATTGTGTGCTTTTCGGCTAGTTTTTCTGTATAAATTGCACGAGCACCTGCCCTCGGCAAGATTTCGTCAAAAATGTGCAGTAGGTTAATTGCTTACCATTTTGTCCTAAAAAATATGTGTTCTAAACTATGGGACTATGGCTTAATGTTGATTAGCCTAAACTTTGTCTAACACGTAAAGGTGGGTACTTATACACCACCTTTATATGTAACCTTGAAGGTGGGGTAACAACTGGAGGAGGAAGTAGCAGCACCGCAAAGTTTCAATGTGTAACTTCGAGCTGGATTATAGATTCCATTTCACCGGCAGTTAAGGGTAAGTGACAGTTAGTGATCGTACAAGCAATACATTTTATATGTAAACTAGCTAGGGGCGTGTGTGCCGATGTATGTAGGTAGGCTAAGAGCATCTCCAACAGATGATGAAAAAACATCGTCGTGATGTAAAAATGACCGTTTAGAGCACTTTGGGCCAAAAATGCTACTCCAAGTCTCCAACAGGTGATGTATCTTCAAACTATGTTGTAAATTCTTTTGGACAGCCCTAAATTTTCACCCCACCGCTTATTTGCAGCATCAATGCGGCTACCGCAAAATCAAAATCGCCCACGCGAAGTTCCAACCTCCCCGTGGAAGTTTATTGTCGACCGACTACTTCCCATGCACGACCACCACCGGCCATGGAAGGCCACCATGATATGACCATCGAGGCCGCTGGACTCGCCACTTCACCCACTAGCACTACAAGAAATATGTCAACTTGTGACCACCACTATTGGTCACTGAATGGTCACAAATTTCCATTTGTGACCTTTTTGTGACCAAAAACATAAGGTTAAAAGCTGGCCGTCATAAACTGACTATAGCGACCTTTCTTCTAGAATGGTCGTAGATGTTTATGACCAAAATACGTCTACTGTGGCGTTTTGGTCACTAGCAACCTCCCTAGGCCACGTAGGCATCTAGCGTGGCAATCTGACGTGGCACAAGATTCAGCCCGGTCCAATTCAATTTTTTACATGGGCCTAGCCCAACAATTCAGCCTTTTTACTATATATTTTCTCTAGCTACATGGGCCTGGCCCAACAATTTGGCCTTTTTATTTCATGGATCATGGCCTTTCTGTGATCTATTTCGTTTTTGGGCCTCAGCCTTTTTATTTACTTGGCCATCGCCTTTTGTTCATTGTTTGATTTGTGGTCTTTTTAGGGCCCAAATATTATATGTTTCATTTTCGACATATCAACAATAAAGTATCAACAATAAAGTAACCAGTATTTTGGTCCAGAGAGCCCCAATCACACAAATTTTCATAAATGGCGACCAAAATGAGTATATTATATATATATATATATATATATATATATATATATATATATATTACAATCATGCCATAGTTCACATCATCCAGGAATTTAGAACAACTACAAAAGTGCTGCTATGAAATACTATAATAGCCATTCACATCATCCAGGAACATATAATTAGCTACAAAGATGAAGCGTTCCCTTTTTCCAACTTCTTGAGCCTGGAGCTCCTGTAAAAGACAAGAAACGATCATTATCATGGCTGTGAATTCAGAATGAAAGCAATATCTTCAAACATACAACAGCTAGGAAAAGAATATTGAACAAAATAATAAACAAATACACAAGCAGCTAGGGGTCGATCCTAATGCATGAGGGCACGGATAATAGTAGCAAATGTGAAATGCTTGATGATGTACATGAATTCACATTTAGAAGGAAATGTACTGTAAAACGTTCCATATCAGAAACATATTCAGTCAACTAAAAGAAGGTCGAGTTTTACTTGCAAATGAAAACATGCTAGAACCTTTCTGTCAATTTATGAGAAGTAGAACCACTGTGCCACTTGGTTGTTCTTTAAATAAAAAATGAGTTGTAACTCAGGCTAACAGAAACGCGATGAGCATCGTTTGGGCAGACCATCTAGAATTTAGCATCAGGCAAGCCAAAAATTGCAGTCAAACACCCTGACATGACAAGCGATCCTAACTGTACAACAACTCAAGTCAAAGAGACACAATAATACAACATCACCAATCATGTCAACCCTCACCAAACTGAATCCTACTGAGACGAGCCAACAGAACAACACCAGGAAATTAAAAAAATATGCGATACGCCAACGACAACGGCAGAATCCGATGGCATCACCTGTTCCCCCATGGGCACGACGAGCCTGGCGTCGCACTCGCGGCTGCGCGTGATGTAGTGCAGCCACCAGCGGGCGCGCAGGGTGATGAAGTGCTTTTCAGGAGATGTGAGGCACCAGACAGCAATCTTGAGCATCCTTGCAAACTGGCTACTGCTGCACTGCTTCATGTCCTGCAACAACAGCAGCAGCAACAAGAACAAGCGCTTCAGTTCACCAGTTGGTCCGTGAATCGGATACTTGACAGGTATACTGTATATTGCTACTATTAGTTAAGACACCAAAAGAGGTGATAATTAATAAAATATATGTATGCACTATGTTAAACCATTAAATGGGTGATTAGTAAGGGATGGTAAAATATTTGCAGATTTCACATTAGTGGACTGCTTGCATGCTGACAAGAGCAACTGTATTCCTAGTGAAAATTGAACTTGGGGTTTGACAAATCAAACAATAGACAGCAATGACAACTGAAGCACTTGAGCTCTTTTATATTCTCAAAGACAGCAGAAAACACACGAATTAGTACAAATATATTATGCTTAGCCAGTGCTAAGAATTCAAGTGTTGCACAGTAATAGACCCACCCCTCCCCTAATAAGTAATGCTTTTTAAATGGCTGATTAGTCAGAGATGGTTAAGTAATTGCGTTCCCTGCTATTGAATTGCTTGCACTATAATGAGAGCAAAAGTATTCTACTAGTAATGTACAGTATATTAATATATTATGCTTGTCAAGTGTTATAGGCTTCACATTTTAAGCATTTTACAGTAATTTATCGCCCTACTGTCCCTCAAATAACTAGTTAACCAGAGACGGCTAATAACCAGCAGATTTGCCATTATTGAATAGCTTGCACTGTTGTACTTACGACCAGCAGTATTTCTAGTGAAAACTGAACTTGGAACATTTGACAAATCCCAAGGCCAGAATCCAGAAATCACGATCGAAGCAAAAAAGGCCTAAAAGTGTACCCCCCCACACACCCCTAAAACAAATATGGAACTCAACTGTGCTAATAATCATTTGCTAGCAGGATATCAAAAAACTATACTAATTTACTATGCTAAGCCACTTGCACAGACAAAAACCATCTAGTAATTTCGGATGAACATGCTAGCAGGATATTCAAGTGTTGAACAAAAAAGTATACTAATAATAGGATTTAGTCAATAGAACCCCAGAAACCCATAAAATCACTTCACATCCTGATTCAGCGTTTTGTGTTGAAATATTGGCCATCAAGTAATTTTGTGCAAGTCTCAAAACAAGGCAATAATGATATAATTACTGAAGCCGCTGATATGGTTAGATTATTTGCAAGTGACTTCAAACAGAACATATGGCATGCCTTAGTCATGTCCTAAGGCTAAGCAGAACATATTTAAGCACCTCCATGAATACAGCCAAGTCTCTTAACATGCTTCTACTACAGAAATCATAACAACAGCAGGGTCAAGTTGAGTTAGCTGCAGACCTAGTTGAGTTGTCCCCTTCGCTTGGAGAGGACGACGATCTGGTCGTTGCCCACGTCCCCCGCCAGCGGCCGACTCTGCTTCCCCATGGTCTGGATGGTCAGGCAGAAATCATATTGCCATAGTTTGCCCCTGGTTAACCCAAATCAGCAGGTCGCCATCCTAATCCAATAGACTGAACCTCTGCTTGCTATCTTGCCTGACCGCCTACATGCGAGAAGGCAAAAAAACATTTACTCAAAGCATCTTACAATTCACAACAAATTCAAGATTGACCCAATTAATTATACAGCATATAGAGATTTCATAATCAAAGTTCATGCTGCTAGGCTGCTAGCTATCAAGATGAAAACAACATGTAGCAGATACAAGCATACCAGGCAAGGTGGGCTAGGTGTTTAGTCCGATCCTATTATAGGGCTCGGAAATGACAATGCCACAACCCACAACCCTTTGCATGTACCAGACCCCATAAACCTGTCCAAATTGCTATATGCACGACCCGTTACAGTCCACAGTTACAGGATATGCTCAGAAATGAACAAATGCCAAAGCCCTTTTACTTGTACCAGACCCCAACCACATGTAGCTAGCAAATTAATCACTTCATGTGTCTGATCCTCTCAGATGCTAGACTTAAACAACATCAACAAGGCCAACTAAAATCGGACCCTCCCAATCATGGATTTGGCTCCCAGGTAAGTAATAAATCACGCATCTGATCAGGTAAAGAGGAATCAAGAATAGGAGAACGTTACCAATCCCAGCTTCCGGAGGTGTTCTCCACCAGGTTGGGTTGGGTCATGCGCAGACGTCGTAGATGATCGGCTTCTCGAACCACCAGATGACGATTTGGGTCCCCTCGTTGTACACCTGCACGGAGCAAACGCCCAAGGGCGACCGGAAATCAACCGCGAACCAAACACGCAGAGAACAACGGGGAGCAAGGGACCAACCGCGGACCAAGCCGTTGGCGCCGTCGTGGCCGCAGATCCTGGGTGGTCGCTCGCGGATCCGTCGGTGTCGAAGATGGAAGGCTGGTCTTGGTGTTGGCTGATGAAGACGTCGGGGTCCTTCTTCTCCTCCAACTCCGTCCGTCAGGTACCCATCCCATCAGCACCGCGCCGCGCCGCTCCGCTCCGACCGCGAACCCTAACCCTAACAGAGAAGGATGAGGGAGTTTGTGTGCGGTCAGACACGAAGATGGAGGCGGATGAATAAGGTAGGGAAGGAAGGGGAGGGGAGGTTGGTGCACGGCGGCAACAGGCGAGGTCGGTGGTGGCGGCGGGGAGGGGATGGGGAGGGAGGTGGCGGCAGGGAGGGGATGAGAAGGGGAGGAAGCGACGAGTGGTTGGGTAGGGTTCGCGAGGACGAGGAGTGGGTGCGGTGGGTTTTTTTCTCCTTTCTTCAGATGGATGGATGGATGGACGTGGGATTGCTAGCAATGGATGGTAGGATGTCTGCCATGTCACCGATCCGTGTCATACATGGTTCCACCAATCAAAATCCAGCTTATGTAATTGTGTTTCTTTCTTTTGTCTCTTTTAATTTTTAACCTCTTATTTCGGGTAAACACTCAACATATTAGCCTCATGTTGTATGTTTAAATGACCCAATATTGTGCACATATGTGTATCTTAGGATTTCAAACAATGATGATTTTGTGGTCTTCATTTGCATTGCACACAAAAAAAATTCATTTTTCAAGTGCCCCAAATGACTTTTTTGTGAAGAACCTACCAAATAATTGTTGCACAATTGGACCAAATAATTTTTCTAAAATACTAGGTCATATAATTCACAATTGACCAAATGTTTGGGTGTAAAAAGTTTTAACCCACCTCTGTTGAAAAAGACAAATTTCCACCGATTCAGCTAGAAGCGGGTCAAATTTGAACTGCGGCTACCGCATAGTTTGCTATTTATTTTTCTCAAAAATCATTTCTAGGTACAAAAGTATCTATTTAATTAGAGAAACACCAAAAAAATTCCAAGATTCAACCACTAGCTAGGAACGGTCATGCCCGCCGTTTCGACTACATTTTGAAACAGGCATAACAAATTCAAAAAAAATCAAAAAAATGCAAAACCTTCGCGTTGTGTCATCATATGTGGCCAAGTTCCTAGGAAAAATAACAAACTTGTAATACGGCAATTATTATAAAAAAGTGTTCTCAGAAACGACCTATCACGTGTGGAGATCAATGGCTTTCAAGCCAAATGATCACTCTTATGGCCACATTCATGGCATAATTTGTTCAAATGATCTCATATTGTGCACAAGGGTGCATATTGGAATGGCAAACAATGTTGCCTAAGGAAGTTTTCATTTTCTTTGGACGGAAAAACCATTTTCCATTTTTTGAGTGCCCAAAAGGAGGTTTTTTTGTGAAGGACCTCCCAAATAATTGTTGCAAAATTGGACCAAATCATTTTTCCAAAATACTAGGCCATATTTAATGCACAATTGACCAAATGGTTGGGTGTAAAAATTTTTGATCCACCTCTTGTGAAAAAGACAAGTTCCTGCCGATTCAGTTGGAAGCGGGTCAAATTTGAACTGCAGCTGCCTCATAGTTTGCTCTTTAATTTTTCCAAAAATCATTTCTAGGTACATAAGTATCTATTTTATCAGAGAAACACTAAAAAAATTCCAAGATTCAACCACTAGCTAGGAACGGTCATTCCCGCTGTTTAGACCGCATTTTGAAACGGGCATAAAAAATTCAAAAAAATCAAAAAATTGGGAAACCTTCGCATTATGTCATTATATGTGGCCAAGTTCCCAGGAAAAATAATAAACTTGTAATACGGCAGTTATTTTTAAAAAGTGTTCTTAGAAACGAGCTATCACGTGTGGAGATCAATGGCTTTCAAGCCAAATGATCAATCTTATGGCCAGATTCATGGCATAGTTTGCTTAAATGATCTCATATTGTGCACAAGGGTGCATATTGGAATGGCAAACAATGTTGCCTAAGGAAGTTTTCATTTTCTTTGGACAAAAAAACCATTTTCCATTTTTCGAGTGCCTAAAAGGAGGTTTTTTTGTGAAGGAACTACCAAATAATTGTTGCAAAAATGGACCAAATCAATTTTATAAAATAATAGGCCATGTTTAATGCACAATTGACCAAATGGTTGGGTGTAAAAAATTTTGACCCACCTCTCATGAAAAAGACAAATTTCCACTGATTCATTTGGAAGCGGGTCAAATTTGAACTGTAGCTGCCTTGTAGTTTCCTCTTTATTTTTTCCAAAAATCATTTCTAGGTACATAAGTATCTATTTAATCATAGAAACACCAAAAAAATTCCAAGATTCAACCACTAGCTAAGAACGGTCATTCCCGCCGTTTTGACCGCATTTTGAAACTGGCATAAAAAATTCAAAAAAAATCAAAAAATTGGGAAACCTTCGCGTTGTGTCATTATATGTGGCCAAGTTCCTAGGAAAAATAACAAACTTGTAATACGGCAATTATTTTAAAAAAGTGTTCTAAAAAACGAGCTATCACGTGTGGAGATCAATGGCTTTCAAGCCAAATGATCAATCTTATGGCCACATTCATGGCATAATTTGTTCAAATGATCCCATATTGTGCACAAGGGTGTATATTGGAATGGCAAACAATGTTGCCTAAGAAAGTTTTCATTTTCTTTGGACGAAAAAACCATTTTCCATTTTTCGAGTGCCCAAAAGGAGGTTTTTTTGTGAAGGACCTCCCAAATAATTGTTGCAAAATTGGACCAAATCATTTTTATAAAATACTAGGCCATATTTAATGCACAATTGACAAAATTTTTGGGCGTCAAAAGTTTTGATCCACCTCTGGTGAAAAAGACAAATTCCCGCTGATTTAGTAGGAAGCGGGTCAAATTTGAACTGCAGCTGCCTCATAGTTTACTATTTATTTTTTCCAAAAATCATTTATAGTTACATAAGTACCTATTTAATCATAAATACATGGTTTGATGGCGATACGTCGAGGTTTGGGCGGTGGCCAAGGCCCCCAACTCTAGAGCGCGTAAACTCGCGTGCCCGGCGCGTGGTCACCGCGTGACCGTGGTGTTGCCATGTGTTCTGGGCAGCCTAGGCATGTCTAGTGGTTTGGGCACTCCCCAGGTAGGTTCTAGGAATAAAATTACAACATAAGATTCTCACGAGGAGACTGATCGATGCTCAAACATGAATTAGCAGCCAAGTGTTTGATTAGCGGTACGGGAAATGCACATGGCCAATGGGCATGAGTTTTTGCTGAGGATGATCATCGACTAAGAAGAATGTCTTCGCAAATTTTCAGATCAAAAGGAGGACCCTAGGTGGTACTTGCTTTGCAAAGTACCACACTGGACAGAAATATGAAGGTTGAAGCTGGGCTCAAAATAATGAATGGACTGAGCTGAAATTTGGTGGAGGATGGTTATTTGGGCATTGGAAAGCACCGTAGAAAATTGATACCATTTTGACATGCCAAAGTGGTACTTCCTTCACAATGCTCTTCTATGGACAGAAACTTGGGAAAACTAGTGAGAGAAATTGGATGAATGAAATGAGCTCAAATTTGGTGTAGGTAATTTGCATAGGTATGGTTATGCCTTGGTAGATTTTCAGATCATTTGGGTAAGCCTAGCTAGTACTTACTTCACAAAGCTTCTCTCGAGGTAGAAACTTTGAAAATTTCCTGAGAAAGATTGACTAGGAAAATGGAGCTGAATATTATCATGTGGCAATGATTTGGGTATGGAAGAGTGCCCAAAGAGTTTGAGGTTAATAGGAGGGGTCTAGATAACACTTGCTTTGCAACGTGCCAATTTGGCCATAAAATATAAATTGAACCTGGGCTCACATAGATAATTTGCCTGAGCTGCAATTTGGAGGAGGGTGATAATTTGGGCATATGAAGAAACTGTATAAATTTCATGTCATTTGGATATATAAAAAAAGGTACTTCCTTCACAATGCTTCTAGGTGGACAAAAACTTTGGAAATTTGCTGAGGAAGATTTGCTAGGCAAGTCGAGCTGAATTTTATCATGCGGTAATGATTTGGATAGGAAAGAGTGCCCAAAAATTCCGAGGGCAATCAAGAATATATAAATAGCACTTCCTTCATAAAGTGCCATCGTGAACAGAATAGGAAAATGAATATTGTTGAATTAGTTTTGAACTAGGCAAGGAAGGATTTTTATATATTTGATGAAGATATGACCCAAAGAATTTATAAGATTTTTTTGGGAATTTTGGGAATGACAGAAATATAGGTTGCTTCACAACCTAGGGCAAAAACTGCCACATGGACATGACACATAGGCAAAACTGATGAGGTGGCGCCTAGTCATAGCAACCCACCACAATTTACAAGGTTATGACCATCTATATTGGTCATGATCAGCTAGAAATAAGGCAATAGACTAGTGCTATCTGCTTTATGACCATTTCGTCTAAGGAAATTACGACCTTTCTGTCGTTATAGTTTAGGTTTTGGAGCCCCCGAACAACTTTTGACCAATTGGTCTGAAATGGTCATAGATCTATGACCAATTCTTCCAGGGTCACTAACAGAAGGTCACAAGTTGACATATTTCTTGTAGTGTAGAGCCGCAGTTATTCCTGTCAGCGTGACAGGAAGTCAAAACCCGTCTGCTGCCAAGCTTTTGCATCACTACGAACCAAGATCGTGGTTGGTGTGAATGCGACGGGCAACACTGCCGCTGCCAAGGCTCCCCCAAAGCCATGCACTCCCTCTGCCGCCATCGGGAAGAGGCCTCCATGGGATCCGTCGGCAGTGGCTGCTGCCTGCGCCAAGAGGAAGAAGACTGCTCCCCCGTCACCGCCGAACCCTTACACAACTGGTCTTGATGAGAAGGCAAAAGCATATGTTAAGTTTTGTCACGATCAACTGCCGTTCGTAATAAGGTCTATATATGTGAGGATTCATGAGTAGAGGATTTATGGTAGGAGGCATGGGTGATATGCATGGTGATGGGATGGGAGGATTCGTAGAAGCCATGGGTGGCATGGGAGGATTCGGGGTTGCCATGGGAGGAGGGCACGAGTGGTGGAATGGGTGGCAATGGAAATAATTGTGCCAACGGTGACAATGAAGAGGAGGCGTGCAAGCCATGGTGTGAAAGCAAACGAGAAAGAGGAAGCAAGCAATGGAGGCAATGATATTTGAGAGGGATAGGTATTCATATATGCACTTTTGTATGAGTTTGTCATCCATAATACTTGCGGTTTAAAATTCATTAGTGAATTTCAACTTGAATTTCATATGATATTTGCTTATGTGGGTTGTGATTTCCTAAAGTTTTATCACACCAGTATGTATGCAATTGTGGAGAGGATACGACGACCGAAGAGAGGAGGGCAATTTTTTGTGGGGATGATTTTTACATCATCTGCTAAAGTAACAACCGTCGTGGTGATGAACAAATTCCTTTCTACTACCTGTATTAGTTTCTACATCACCAACATTTTCATCATCTCTTGAAAATGCTCTAACTCAACTCAAAGCAAAGCAAGTAAGCGGCTGAAAGAGGTAGTGTGACAACGGCATCCCTATGTCTCGCTTACTACGAGACTTAGCGTGCTCTCGCATCAGACGCCTCCCTAAATAGGCCGGTCTAGGCGCGCGGGAGGCCACGACCTCATTTTTTTTTCATGTTTTTGTTTTTAGTTTATTTATTTATTTTACTTTTGTTTATACTTCCAAATATTCTAAATAAATATATTATAAAAAACTTAACGTAAAATATTTAAAAAGTTAATCAAGCATTTGAAAAATGTTAAATATGTATAAAGATGTTTCTCATCTATACAAAACACAATGTGTGATTTTTTTTTGCGGGTAAAACAATTGTATTACTCAAAACACAGGAGGCTTACAATCAACATCATTCAGCTCTATCACACTAGGAGGGCCAGACCTAACCAAGTCATGGTTCTCCCTTCCACATGAGCAAAAATAGCTAAACAATTGCTAACCTTATTTTGAGAGCATCTAATATGTTCTACGGAGGTTAAGGAGTAATATCTGAAATAATTTGATCCCGCATTTAAAAAATGTTAATTAATCATTTGAAAAAAATGTTAAATAAATATTTGAAACATGTTAAACAATCATTTGAAAAATGTTAAATGTGTATAGAAAAAATGTTGACCATGTATTCAAATAATGACAAACTTGTATTGAAAAATGTTGATAAAGTATTTGAAAATGTTGAAATGTATATAGGGAAACATGTCGACCATGTATTCAGAAAATGTTAATCTTGTATTTGAAAAATGTTAATCAACCATTTTTAAAATGTCAAATTTTTTATAGAAAAAATGTTGACCATCTATTCTAAAAGTGTTAACCAAGGAATCTAAAAATGTTAAACGTCTATAAATAAAATATTTCTCATGTATACTAAGAATATATACAAAATATATATAATGTGTTTGAAAAAAGTTGATGATATATTTAGAAAATGTTAATCAAGCATTTGAAAAAATCTTAAACAAGTATTCAAAAAATGTTAAGCAAGCATTTGAAAAATGTTAAATGTGTATAGAAAAAAATTGACCTTGTATTCAAACAATGTTAATCTTGTACACGAAAAATGTCATTAGGAATTTGAAAATTGTTGAGAATGTATATAGAAAAAAGTTGACCATGTATTAAAAAAATGTTAAGCTTGTATTTTAAATATGGTAAATGTGTATTCATAAAATGTTCTTGGCGTATACAGAAAATGTAGAAGGAAAACCAAAAGAAATAAAGAGAAATGAAAAAAACTAAAAACCAAAGGAAAAAAAGAGAAGAAAAAAATGAAGAAACAAGTGCAAAAAGAATGGAAAATAGTGAAAACTGATAAAGAAACAAAGAAAAAAATGGTTGAAAAAACCAAGAAAGAAACAAAAATCAGAGAAAAAAGAAGGACAATGAGAAAGAAAAGAAAAATCGATGAAAATGCTGAAATAAAAAACAAAACAAAGAAAAATGAAAACGAAATGAGAAAACTGGAGTATAATGACAAAAAAACCAAAGGAAACTAAACAAAAAACGAACAAAAGACTAGCATATGTCCCAGCATTTCCATAGCTATCTTACGCTACCGGTCTAAAATTCGACCCAAGCCCCCATGCCATGCTATCTGCATGCGTCCCCGTCGCACATTCGCATCCATGGTCTCGGGAAGGGCGCCACCCATGGGTTATGTCAAGATTTATGTTGATGCGAGCGTATCAAATTCGGGAGGGACGACATCGGCTATCTGTCGAGACTCGGGAGGAAATTATATGAAAAGTTCATCCCTAGTGATCTATGGCATGAATGATGTTAGCATACTTGAGACTATTGCCTGTCGGGAGGAGCTGGCGCTGGCTCAGGACCTGGGTCTACACAATGTTATTGTGGCGTCCGATGCAAATCAGGTGGTCAATGACTTGGTAACTGGCTCTCGAGTTCTTAATGGAGTAATCGCCGATGAGATTAAGTTTAGGGCTGCTAGCCTCACTTGTAATTTCGTTTATCAAAGTCGTTTAGTTAATATGGATGCTCATAATATAGCTAGATTCTCTTTCTCTCTCTCTCTCTAGGCCAGGGTGGCCAATTGTTGCTTTTGCAACCTCATGAGACTATTCACAACACTAGTAGAAAACAGGGCTTTGGTCCAGGCCGGGTCAGCCCATTAGTCCCGGTTCAGTCCAGAACCGGGACCAATGTGGGCATTGGTCCCGGTTCATGAGCCCAGGGGGCCGGCCAGGCCACATGGGCCATTGGTCTCGGTTCATCTGGACCTTTTGGTCCCGGTTGGTGGGATGAACCGGGACCAATGGGCCTCGCTCCTGGCCCACCACCATTGGTCCCGGTTGGTGGCTTGAACCGGGACCAAAGGCTCCCCTTTAGTCCCGGCTCATGCCACCAACCGGGACCAATGTGGTGCCTATATATACCCCTCGCTCGCGAGCAGAGCACCCCAGTGCTCTGTTTTTCTCTGGCCAAGGGGGAGAGGGCTTGGTGGTGCTCTAGCTCACCTCCTATGCACACAAGGTGTTCGATGGAATGCCCGAGCCACACTACTTAAGATTTCTCCTCTCCAAGCTCGACCTCCAAGCTCCATTTTCCATAATATTTGTCTAGGTTTAGCGGTCCGTCACGCCCGGTCCCCGTCTTCACCGCCGTCGATCACCCGCGCCGAGCTCATCACCGGCACCACCGTGGTGAGCCTCTTGTTTTATCTTCTTTCTGAAAGGAAAAATATTCTTACTTGTATGTTTACATAGATACTTGTATTATTTTCTTACTTTTATTATTGCATCTTATATAGTGCGATGGTTTTGGTATCCGCCCCCGTCGGCCCTCGTCCTGTCTATGATTCGGACGTGGTATATATATATATTATCTTTATAACTATTGGTTCATTTATTGTTTATGAAAATTATGCCGACCAACGTGACATAGATTTTATTTATGTAGGATGTATGTGAATCGGAAATGCCAACCGACCCTATTGTCGAGAGGTTAAATTTAGTTGAAGAAGAAAACAATTTGTTGAAGGAAAAAATAAAAAAAATTGAGGAGGAGAAGATGATATTGGAGTTGCATGTTGCGGATGTCATCGATGATCACAAGATCAAGATGGATGCAATGCGCTTGAAGATTAGAAAGATTAGAAAATATGCCATTCATACCGAGGCTTGGTATCATTATGCCGTTGGATCAATTGTTACCTTGGTTGCGATTATGATCGCATTTGTTTTCGCATTGAAATGTTTTACATAGTTTCAATGTATGGTTTAATTAATTAGATGCTCTGGAGAGCTATATGTTGTTAGATGAGAACTATGTTTGAACTTTGGTTTTAATGTGATGACGAACTTCTATTAATTTGGACACTTAATTATATATAATGCACGCAGATGAACCGGCAATGGATGTACGGTGACCGACACACCCGCGAGTACATTAAGGGCGTGCATGAGTTTCTCGATGCGGCTGAGGAAAACAAGCAGAATGGTTTTATGTGTTGTCCATGCACTGAATGTGGGAATACGAGGTCTTACTCTAACCGGAAAATCCTTCACTCCCACCTCCTTTACAAGGGTTTCATGCCACACTATAATGTTTGGACGAGGCACGGAGAAATAGGGGTTATGATGGAAGACGGCAAAGAAGAAGAGTACGATGACAACTATGTGCCCCCTGAATACGGTGATGCTGCAACGGGGGGAGCTGGTGAAGATCAAGAGGAACCAGACGATGTGCCCAATGATGCTGCAACGGGTGAAGCTGCTGAAGATCAAGAGGAACCAGACAATGTGCCCGATGATGATGATCTCCGCCGGGTCATTGTCGATGCAAGGACGCAATGCGAAAGTCAAAAGGAGAAGCTGAAGTTCGATCGCATGTTAGAGGATCACAAAAAAGGGTTATACCCCAATTGCGAAGATGGCAACACAAAGCTCGGTACCGTACTGGAATTGCTGCAGTGGAAGGCAGAGAATGCTGTGGCTGACAAAGGATTTGAGAAGCTACTGAAAATATTGAAGAAGAAGCTTCCAAAGGATAACGAATTGCCCGACAGTACATACGCATCAAAGAAGGTCGTATGTCCTCTAGGATTGGAGGTGGAGAAGATACATGCATGCCCTAATGACTGCATCCTCTACCGCGGTGCATACAAGGATCTGAACGCATGCCCGGTATGCGGTGCATTACGGTATAAGATCAGACGAGATGACCCTGGTGATGTTGAGGCGAGCCCCCCAGGAAGAGGGTTCCTGCGCAGGTGATGTGGTATGCTCCTATAATACCACGGTTGAAACGTCTGTTCAGAAACGAAGAGCATGCCAAGTTGATGCGATGGCACACCGAAAGAAAGATGGGAAGTTGAGAGCACCCGCTGATGGGTCGCAGTGGAGAAAAATCGAGAGAAAGTACTGGGATGAGTTCGCAAAGGACCCAAGGAATGTATGGTTTGCTTTAAGCGCGGATGGCATTAATCCTTTCGGGGAGCAGAGCAGCAATCACAGCACCTGGCCCGTGACTCTATGTATGTATAACCTTCCTCCTTGGATGTGCATGAAGCGGAAGTTCATTATGATGCCAGTTCTCATCCAAGGCCCTAAGCAACCCAGCAAAGAAATTGATGTGTACCTAAGGCCATTAGTTGAAGAACTTTTACAGCTACGGAATGGAAACGGCGTACGTACGTGGGATGAGCACAGACAGGAGGAATTTAACCTTAAGGCGTTGCTGTTCGTGACCATCAACGATTGGCCCGCTCTCAGTAACCTTTCAGGACAGACAAACAAAGGATACCACGCATGCACGCACTGTTTAGATGACACTGAAAGTATATACCTGGACAAATGCAGGAAGAATGTGTACCTGGGCCATCGTCGATTTCTTCCGACCAACCATCAATGTCGAAAGAAAGGTAAGCATTTCAAAGGCGAGGCAGATCACCCGAAGAAGCCCGCGATGCGCACCGGTGATCACGTGCTTGCTATGGTCAATGATTTACACTACGTAATCTTTGGAAAGGGTCCCGGTGGACTAGCTGTTCCGAATGACGCTGAGGGACACGCACCCATGTGGAAGAAGAAATCTATATTTTGGGACCTACCCTACTGGAAAGACCTAGAGGTCCGCTCCTCAATCGACGTGATGCACGTGACGAAGAACCTTTGCATGAACCTGCTAGGCTTCTTGGGCGTGTATGGGAAGACAAAAGATACACCTGATGCACGGGAGGACCTGCAACGTTTGCACGAAAAAGACGGCATGCCTCCGAAGCAGTATAAAGGTCCTGCCAGCTACGCTCTTACGAAAGAAGAGAAAGAAATCTTCTTTGAATGCCTGCTCAGTATGAAGGTCACGACTGGCTTCTCGTCGAATATAAAGGGAATAATAAATATGCCAGAGAAAAAGTTTCAGAACCTAAAGTCTCATGACTGCCACGTGATTATGACGCAACTGCTTCCGGTTGCATTGAGGGGGCTTCTACCGGAAAACGTCCGATTAGCCATTGTGAAGCTATGTGCATTCCTCAATGCAATCTCTCAGAAGGTGATCGATCCAGAAATCATACCAAGGCTAAGGAGTGATGTGGCGCAATGTCTTGTCAGTTTTGAGCTGGTGTTCCCACCATCCTTCTTCAATATCATGACACACGTCCTAGTTCATCTAGTCGACGAGATTGTCATCCTGGGGCCCGTATTTCTACACAATATGTTCCCCTTTGAGAGGTTCATGGGAGTCCTAAAGAAATATGTCCATAACCGCGCTAGGCCAGGAGGAAGCATCTCCATGGGCCATCAAACAGAGGATGTTATCGGGTTTTGTGTTGACTTTATTCCTGGCCTTAAGAAGATAGGTCTCCCTAAATCGCGGTATGAGGGGAGACTGACTCGAAAAGGCACTCTTGGAAGAGACTCAATAATATGCAGGGACGGATATTCTTGGTCTCAAGCACACTACATAGTTCTACAGAACTCTATCTTGGTGACCCCGTATGTCGATGAACACAAGAACAGTCTGCGCTCCAAACACCCGGAGCAGTGCGACGACTGGATTACATGTGAACACATCAGGACTTTCAGCAGTTGGTTGGAAACACGTCTCAGAGGTGACAACACTGTTTGTGATGAGTTGTACTTGTTGTCCAGGGGACCATCTTTGACTGTATTGACTTACAAAGGATACGAGATAAATGGGAATACATTTTACACGATCACCCAAGATCAAAAGAGCACCAACCAAAACACCGGTGTCCGCTTTGATGCAGCAACCGAGAGCGGAAAGGACACATATTATGGTTACATAGTGGACATATGGGAACTTGACTACAGACCTGATTTTAAGGTCCCTTTGTTTAAGTGCAAATGGGTCAATCTGTTAGGCGGCGGGGTACAGGTAGACCCATAGTACGGAATGACAATAGTGGATCTGAAAAATCTTGGGTACATTGACGAACCGTTCGTCCTAGCCAATGATGTGGCACAGGTTATCTATGTGAAGGACATGTCTACCAAACCGAGAAAAAGAAAAGATAAGGAAGCGAATACATCATACGATGAGCCAAAGCGCCACATAGTTCTTTCAGGAAAAAGGGACATCCTGGGAGTGGACGGCAAGACAGAGATGTCTGAAGATTATGAAAAGTTTCTTGAAATTCCTCCCTTCAATGTCAAGGCTGACCCAAGCATCCTGATAAATAATGAAGATTATCCATGGTTACGGCGCAATAAGCAAATGACACAAGCGAAGAAAAACTGAAGACTTTCTCCCGCAACGTTGTAATACACGAACATGCTACCATTGTCCGTTTTGTACATGCACATGCTATGTGGGTGAAATTATGATACCATCCCAACTTTCAACTTTTTCAGAGTTCATTTGAAATGCTTTCATGTCTTATGGTTCGGCCCTCGTAATACCATGACCATTAGTCCCTGGCCCATGCCAACTTTCAACTTTCAACTTTCTAAAACTAATGGCACTAAAAGAAAGTTTATAATTTTGCTCCTCGCCCCTGGCCCATGACCATTAGTCCCGGTTTGTGCGACAAACCGGGACTAAAGGGTTGGTCCTCGTTGCGGGCAGAGTTTAGTCCCACCTCGCCAACCGAAGGGGGCTCACACCGGTTTATAAGCCCTTCCCTCCCTGCCTTGTTGAGCTCCTCTCAAAGTGAAAAAAGATGCCCTAATAGAGAAAAGTTTAACCTAAATTCATAGTGAATTTCTCTGAATTTCATAGAAATTTACTAGGAATTTAGGTTGAATTTTCTCTATAAGCGCATCTATTCTCATTTTTTAGTAAGTTAATCACAAACTTGTGATTCAAACAATTTTCAAAGAATTCAAATTTTAACTATTCAAATTTGAAAACTAATGGCACTAACAGAAAGTTTATAATTTTTCTAAAACTAATGGCACTAACAGAAAGTTTATAATTTTGCTAACAACAGAATTAAAATTAAAGCAAAAAACAAAAGAAATTAAATAATGCATAAAACAAATCAAAAAAACAGGAAAAAACTATTTTTATAGTAAAGTTAATCACAAAATAAAATAAATAAAGCAACAAAGAAAACAAAAAAAACTAAAAAAGCATTTTCAAATTTCAAAACTAATGGCACTAATAGAAAGTTTATAATTTTTCTAAAAGTAA
>NC_057797.1:738769360-738803668 GCF_018294505.1 Triticum aestivum | reverse complement strand
GCCCCGAGCCCGTCGTCGACCGCTCCCCGTCGCCGTCACCCTGCGCCGCCGCAGGCCTTCTCCCCGTCGCTGCGTGCTCCATCGCCGGCCTCCTCCTCGTCGATGCGTGCGCCATCTCCGGCCCCCTCCCTGTCGCCCCGCGCCGCGTCGCCGGCCTCCCCCGCGCCGTCGTCGGCCTCCTCCCCGTCCCCGGCCTCCTCCCCGTCGTGCCCCCAGTGAGCTCCCCCCTTCCCATATATCCCTGTCGCTCTGACCATCGCCGCCGCCGCCGCTGCTCTCTGTGTGTGATAAAAAATTTCATATGTGTATGTATATGCTCATATGTATTTGGATTTGGCTATGTATGTATGTATGTATATGCTCATATGTATGTATGTATGTATGTATGTATATCCTCTCTGTATATGGATTTGGCTATGTATATGCTCTCTGTATATGCTCATATGTATGTATGTTCATATAGCATTTTTTCTATATATGAATTATTTTTTTGTTCATGATATATGCTAAAGAAAACGAGGGGGGTGATAGATGATGATGAGGGGTCGAGAGGGGGACGAGAGGTCGAGAGGGGTCGAGGGGAGAAAAAAATGTTATCAGGGACGAGGGTCGTCGAGGGGTCGAGAGAGGGACGAGGGGTCGAGAGGGGTACGAACCGGGACCAATACTCTGTGTATATAAGCAGGACTTAGAAAGAAGAAGAGGAGAGGAAGAAGAGGAGAAATAAATAAGAAGAAGAAAAAAGAAGAAAAAGAAGAGGAGAAGAAGAAAGGAATAATGGAGAAGAAGAGAAAATATAATATATTCTATTTTTTCTTCTTCTCCACTATTCCTGTCTTCTTCTCCTCTTTTTTTTCTTCTTTTTTTTCTTCGATCTTCTCCTCTAGCTATTCCTTTCTTCTTCTCCTATTTTTTCTTCTTCTTCTTCTTCTTCTTCTTCTTCTTCTTCTTCTTCTTCTTCTTCTTCTTCTTCTTAATTTTTATCGGGAACGAGGGTGTCGAGGATCGCCAAGGGGTCGAGGGTCGGGAACTAGGGTAGAGGGTCGAGGGTCGTTAAGGGGTCAAGGGTCGAGGGTTTCAGGGTCGAGGGTTCGAGGGTTCTATAGGGTCGAGGGATCAAGGGTCGAGGGTTCCAGGGTCGTCTAGGGGTCGAGGGTTCCAGGGTCATCGAGGGTTTGAGGGGTCGAGGATCGCCGAGGGGTCGAGATAGGTTTCCTAGTGTCAAAGTATTGAAGAAATCCATGGCTTCATCATTAGCCGGAAGTAACCAGGGCATGACGAAGTCCTCCAAAGTTATTTTGGAATGGTGTCCCGGATAGGATAATTTGCCTTTTTGTATGAATTTCAGCAAAGGCCTTCCAAATAACGATATTTGGAAGGTTCTTGCTGAACTTTGTACCAAAAAGCGAATTATCCTATCTTGGACTCCGTTCCAAAATAACTTTGGAGAGCTTCGTACCATCATGCACCTGTTACTTTCGCCTAATGATGAAGACATGGTTTTGTTGAATCCTGTGACACTAGGCAACCTCCCGACCCCTCGGCGATCCTCTCGAACATGAGAGGAAGAAGAGGATCGCCGAGGGGTCGAGGGTTCCAGGGTCATCGAGGGTTCGAGGGGTCGAGGATCGCCGAGGGGTCGAGAGAGAGATTTCCTAGTGTCAAAGTATTGAAGAAATCCATGGCTTCATCATTAGCCAGAAGTAACCAGGGCATGACGAAGTCCTCCAAAGTTATTTTGGAATGGTGTCCCGGATAGGATAATTTGCCTTTTTGTATGAATTTCAACAAAGGCCTTCCAAATAACGATATTTGGAAGGTTCTTGTTGAACTTTGTACCAAAAAGCGAATTATCCTATCTAGGACTCCGTTCCAAAATAACTTTGGAGAGCTTAGTACCATCATGCACCTGTTACTTTCGCCTAATGATGAAGACATGGTTTTGTTGAATCCTTTGACACTAGGCAACCTCCCGACCCCTCGGCGATCCTCTCGAACATGAGAGGAAGAAGAGGATTGCCGAGGGGTCGAGGGTTCCAGGGTCGTCGAGGGTTCGAGGGGTCGAGGATCGCTGAGGGGTCGAGAGAGAGATTTCCTACTGTCAAAGTATTGAAGAAATCCATGGCTTCATCATTAGCCAGAAGTAACCAGGGCATGACGAAGTCCTCCAAAGTTATTTTGGAATGGTGTCCCGGATAGGATAATTTGCCTTTTTGTATGAATTTCGGCAAAGGCCTTCCAAATAACGATATTTGGAAGGTTCTTGTTAAACTTTGTACCAAAAAGCGAATTATCCTATCTAGGACTCCGTTCCAAAATAACTTTGGAGAGCTTTGTACCATCATGCACCTGTTACTTTCGCCTAATGATGAAGACATGGTTTTGTTGAATCCTTTGACACTAGGCAACCTCCCGACCCCTCGGCGATCCTCTCGAACATGAGAGGAAGAAGAGGATAAAAAAGAAGAGGAAGAATAAAAAAAGAGGAGAAGAAAGAATAGAGGAGTTCTTCTCCTCTATTCTTTTTTCTCCTCTTTTTTTCTTCTTCTTCCTCTTTTTTTTATCGGGAACGAGGGTCGTCGAGGGACATAGATGTAGTGTCGTCGTTGTCGATATATACCCCCTCTCGATAGCTTCAACACGTGGGGGGGTCGATATTACCCCCTCCTTGAAGCGTTCTCGAGGCCACCCCAAACCCTTGAAGTGTTGTCGAGGCCACCCCAAACCCTAGAGAAGCAGCGTCGAGGCCACTAATTAATATATATGATTCCTTACTATGATTAGGTAGCTAGTTCTATGTTTGCCACTAATATATCCATCTGTCATGTTTGAATAATAATTGCCATGTTGTAAATATTTGTAGAAACTATGGACACCGCCCGAGACGAAGCAAAAGAAGCGTTGTTGAGGGACATAATCGCAGAAGGAAGTGATGTCGTCTCGTTGTTTCTCAACGACACCGATGGTCTGGAAGGAGAGGGTGAAGAAGCTGGCTATGGTGACCTAATGCCGGTGCAAGAAGAAGAACATGAGGACGGCTCCGGTGACCCAATGCCGGTGCAAGAAGGAGACCGTGATGACGGCTCCGGTGACCGAACCGAGTCCAGCCAGGTATATATATTAGTTAAGCCTGTGCTGACTAGCTGATTGATGCATTCATTGTTTTGGTATGTACACATATTAATTAAGTCTTTGTTCTTTTTTCTAGCCCTCCGGATCGAGCACAACTTCGGTAAAGAGACGAGGCCCGAAGAAAAAGTTGAGCTCGGATGAAAGGTTTGAGATCATAGCAATCGCGCTCGACGGCCAACCGATTGAACCCATCCGAACAAAGAACGCATTTGTTGCTCAGTGTGGGGTTCTGGTTAGGGACAAGATCCCGATAAGCATCCAGCAATGGTTTAAGCCGGCTACAGAAGACCCTGAGGTGTCTTATGTCAATGATATGCAGAAAAATGATCTTTGGACTGAGCTGAAGTCAAATTTCACCCTACCGCCAGAGGATAATCCAGAGAACCCAGTTAAAGAGCAATTAATCAAGTCTTTTGCTCTTAAGAGGATGGCAGAACTATTCAGGAGGTGGAAGAAAGAGCTGAATAAGTTTGTCGAAAATAATGAGACACCAGAATTCAAGGGCAGATATGAGAAGATCAGAGATCACTGGCCCGCATTTGTGGCCCACAAGACATCGGAAAAGAGTAAGAAGATGTCGGCGACAAACAAGCAAAATGCTACGAAGAAGAAGCATCACCATCGCACAGGGTCAGGTGGCTACCTCGTAGCCCGGCCTAAGTGGGCCAAGACTAAGAATGATTTGGTTGATAAAGGGATCAAACCAGAGACAATTAACTGGCCAGACCGTTGCCGGACTTGGTTCTTCGGGGCTGGCGGAACCTTGGACCCTGTAACAGGGAAGTGCATTTGGACGAACGATCAAATGGACATACCAGTCAGGAAGCTTAAGCAGTATATCGAAGCAGCGTAGCAAGGGACGTTCTTTCCAGACAGAGAGAATGACGAGCTCACAATGGCCCTCGAGAATCCTAAGCACCCTGGACGGACACGAGGCACGCCAGGCTCCATTCTGTGGAAAGTTGGGTTTCCGGACGTAGGCGGTTACAAATCCCATGAGAGGAGGAAAAAAGTGCAGCAGACCCAAATGCAGGCGCTGCAAGCAAGGGTAGACGTGATAGAGGAATGAGAAGCAAATCACAGCAAACGTACTGCCGAAGCTTTCCCCGAAGCTACCCTGCCATCTCAGCGCAGAAGCAGCATGGCTTCCACCGAGCTGCTTCAGCCGGAGCATGCCTTGACGGCTCCTGCCAGCTATCCTGTGGATGCTATCACGGAGTCTCAAAATTGCCACCTTATGACGCAATGGATGAATTTGAAGGTCAAGGCAGCTGTTGGCTCTGTTTATCCTACTGAACCCGGGCAACTTTTCACTGCTGGCCGATTCCAGAAGGATATGCTAGGGTGATGGTGGATGAAATAACGGAGGGATTTGAGGACCTCCAACTTGACCACCCTACCGGTGAAGGGGAGACTCGGCTGGGGTCTGCTCTGAAGACTCCATGCCTATGGCGGAAGGAGCTCATCAACCTTCCGAACTGGACGCCTCCGCCTCCTCCTCCTCCTCCGGCGAGTCAGGGCACTCCGCCTCCTCCATCACCTCCTCCTCCGGTGAGTGATGATCAGGGCCCTCGGCCGGCTCCTTCTCCAGCGCGTGGCGGCACTCTGCCTCCTTCTCCGCCTACGCTGGCGCGCCCGAGCAGCCAGCCTCCTCCTTCTCCGCCTCGTCAGCAAGGGCGGAAGAGACCCGCCGCCGCTCCGGCAGCTGCTCCGGCGCATCGTAATCCTTCTCCTCCGCCTCGTAAGCAAGTAAAGAAGACAACCGCTCCGTCTGCTCGGCCGGCGTCTAGTAGTACAACCAGAGGCGGGAGGACATACAGATTCAGTCCTTCTCTGAAGAGTCCACAGAAGTTACCATACGAGAGGACCCTGGAGGAGAATGCGAAGATCGCGCGAACCGAAGTGGATGACTGGTTTCAAGGGTTGAAAGCAAAGAGACATCCACCTCCGGAGGAGAAGGTAGATCCGGTGAAAGTGAAGCGCACTCTGGCTGCCCTGGCAAAACCACCCAAGTCTCCGCCGAAAGGCAACTATGAGCGCATTATTGCAAAGACATGGGCCGAAGTGGAGCGGTCGGGAAGTACAGTCAGTGATCAAAGGCTGAAAGAACGACGAGCAGCTGGGAAACAAATTGCCCAGCTCGACGAACAAGCGAAGCAATCATGCCCCCCGCTCAAGGTGCCTAGCGACATCGTCGATCCGAGGATGGTGCCCGGTTATTGCAATGTTGATGATTACCTGCCCGATGATGTACATTATGATCCCATGAGGTGCAGATACACAGATACGAGTACGGGAAGCCTCTCGTCAAAGATGAAAAATCTTTAACAACGATGATGCGAAGATTACATGATTGGTACTTGAAAATCTGCAGAGAGTCTGGGGGGAGGAGTACTTTGTATGCGAGAGTTAAACCGGAGCATGACCTCGTTGGAATTGAACTGTTGCCTATTCCATTTGAGGAGTTCTATCAGTTTTTCAATCAATTGGCCCTCGATAAAACAACGGTCACCTGCTACTGTCTGTAAGTACCACTACTTCTGTCATTAAGTCTCTCTATATAGCTCATCTCTTTCATTGCATGTATTTATAATTATCCTCACTATATTATGCAGATTGAAGATCACCGAATTGAAGAAAAGACAAATCGGTGATATTGGGTTCGTTAACACATATCTCATAGATGCAACTGAGGTTGAACATCGTCCCGAAGATACCAAGGCCAACTTGCTACGATCATTCAAAAAAAATGAAAACAAAGATATAATACTCTTTCCTTACAACTTCAAGTGAGTGTTACTGTCTTGTGCATATTCGGTTTCTCTTATATATTAGTCTAGGTTATAGTAATGTAATTGATGAGTTATGCATGCGTGCGCAAGTACCACTATATTCTCCTAGAGATTAGGCTTGAGCAGGGAGTAGTAACTGTCTTGGACTCTAAACGAAAAGATCCCTAGGAGTATGTGGACATGACTGAAATCCTCAAGAAGTAAGTTAAATCGATCATTATCCACCATATCAGCAACTTTGTTCATTTCCTGATATCAAGTAATTGTTTTCTTTGTCCGGCAGGGTTAGGAGAAATTCACCAGAAAAGTTCCGGGACTGCCGAAGGAGCTGGAATTTAGACACCCGAAAGTAAGTACTATAGTAGCATGTTCCGCGCATCTCCTAGTGATTCAAGCGCCAGTTTCATCAATACCATTTAGCATTCTTACTTATCTGTTTGATTGACCTCTATTTCTTGTAAAGTAGTTGTGGCAGGAAGAAGGGAATGATTTCTGTGGATACTACGTCTGCGAGTCCATCCGCCACACGACCTGTGAGCGGGGCGGGTACTCTGACGAACAATATGAAGTACGTAAATAACAACATTCACAATTTTATTTTATTACCATCATTTGTGTTGAGTTTCATTCATTCATTCATATATATATATATATATATATATATATATATATATATATATATATATATATTGACCCCCTTCTTCAAATTAGATGTTTCGGAAGCGGGATGAACTCCTAGCATCAGCTCGCATGCGAGCAATTCAAGAGGAATTGTCGGCATTCTTTCTTGACCACGTGATCGCTGAAGACGGAGAATACTATGTGGACCATGAGTCTGTATGATTATATCTGTAAGACATAATTATTGTATATATGTAGCCGATAGTGTCGGATAGATATACGAGAACTTGTTGTTCGACCAATCTCTCGGAGAAGGAGAGGTGGTCGATATCACTTATCTCTGTATGCATATATGTTCATGACGATCTTCTGTTTCCTTCGTTTGCTTACTAGCTAGCTAGCGTGTCTAGTCCTCTCTATACGTATGTATAGTACGTAGCGTCGACCAAGCACGGACATAAGAGAGGACACTTCTCTCTATTAATTATAGCTAGCTAACACAATATATGAAACCCCTAAATTAACCCCCCAAAACCCCCAACCCTCCCTCCCTTTAAAAAAAAAACAAAAACCTCAGCCACAGAAATGCTGACGCGTGGATGCCTATTGGTCCCGGTTGGTCCAACCGGGACCAAAGGGTCTCCTGTCTGGGCTCCGCGCACAGGCCACGTGGAGGCCCATCTGTCCCGGTTCTGGATTGAACCGGGACTAAAGGGACAGGGCATTAGTACAGACCCTTTAGTCCCGGTTCCAGAACCGGGACAAAAGGCCCTTACGAACCGGGACTACAGGCCCTTTTTCTACCAGTGCAATGGGAGTAACATAGATGGTAACATCCCACATCTCTAGGCAAAATAGATGATGTGACGAATAATTAATGAGGAAACAGAGGCATATGTGGTAACATAGCTAGTTACTGTAACATCACACATAACAAGACAAGATGAGTCTACACCTAATAAATAAAGTGTTGCATGACACCACACATATGTTAACATACATCGGTAACATATGCATGCTACTAGTCTAAATTATTACTGTACCCATTGTGACTAGTCTGACCCGGAATCCCACAACTATGGTTACCCCTCAGAAAAAAAAATCCACACTCTCGGGAAGAGGGCAAAAGTATGAGACAGAGGTGACGGAAATGCAGGGAGAAAAGCGATGCGTGATCCGACGTCGAGCTGCCCACCTTTCGTGCAAAGATTTGAGCTTTTGGAGCTTTGGTCATGAAGCAACAATGAGTCCATCTCGGCGAGCAGTGGTGGCTAGATTCCCTGGCTAGGTTCTCTCTCCGGCCGTGACAATCTAATAATTGCTGCTGCAAATGCGTTTCGATTTCGGAGAGTCGCAAATGCAGGCTATATATATGTGCATTTCTGTGTTTTTACTTACTGTACATAATGAGAGTGTACGTGTCGGTACGTATGCGTTACCTTTGTAGTATAAAAGTGGGCAATAACTCCAAATATAAGCAGCGCAAGTGTCTACTTGTCAACGAAAAAGAAGAAAGGAAAAAAGCACACTGCAACTTTCAACGGTTGAGGATAGTTTTTCTTTCTTTCTTTTTTTGCGAGGGAACGGTTGAGGATAGTTGCATGGCGCATCCATCCAGTAACTTGAGCCGGATTACCGATTCCATTTTCACCGGTGCAGTCGAGGGTAAGAGAGAGCTAGTGATTGTACGAGTAACAAGTATATTCACGGGATCATGGCTATCTAGCTAGGTGATGCGCTGATATGTACTTCCTCCGTCCCGGTACAAAATTGTACTAAGTTTGAAATATTTATTTTGGGACGGAGGGAGTATATAGATAGGCTAAGTCAAATTCTTTAAAGCAAGGGCTCCAGAGAGGTAGTGGAAGGTCGTCCACCGATAGGCACATCATGACAAGACTCTTTTTCTCTTATTTTTTCATTAGGTTTGCAGGAGTTTTGGTAACATATCAAATACTATACTCATATTTTTCCCACGGGGTTTGGAAGCAGTGGCGGAGCCAGGAAAGAAATGGTGGGTGTGCACACCCAAAAAAATTCTACCTAATCCAAGTGTCATACATACAATAGTTGGCAAAAATATAATACAAACAGCCCAATCAAGTCAGACAACATTATAGTTCCCAAATATTCCAAATTTGCAACCTTGCAAATACAAATAGTCTTACATGAAAGATACCCATATATAGGCATGTAGAAACTATAACACTAAGTAACTCTACGACGTTCCTTTGCCATGAAATCTTCAATGATGTCTTCCTCGCTTACTTTCAAGAACACATCTCGCTCAATGAATGTTACTAAACAGTTGTTCATGAGATCATCACTTATACTATTTCTCAACTTATTTTTCACTAGAGTCATTGCCGAAAATACTCTTTCAACACTCGCTGTGGCCACCGGTAAGATCAATACCAATTTGATAAGCATGTAGACCGAATCATTTCCAGGAGCATTGTGCAAAACAATCTTATCAACTTCTTCATCATTTTCTGCAAGCCATTTTAGAAGTTCAAGAAAGTTCCCCCTATTGCTAGATTCTTCACTCTCATCATGTCCACGAAATACCAATCCTTGGTTCAAAAGAAACCTCAAGCATCTTAGTGAATAAGTTAGCCTAGCCTTGTAAAGACGTAGATCCTGTTTAGACACCCTCACCATGGTATTACAAATTGACGTTTGAGGTGTCACAAATAAATTGTACTTTTCTTGAGCTTGGTTGTGAATGCTACCGATACCGCCCATATGTTTGTCCAGTGCATCAGGTTTGTTCCAATTTCTCCAACCAGTTTTAACAAAGGCATCACCCCTAGGCCCCCATTAGCTTTCCCTTTGAACAAATATCACACAAAGCAATATGCTGCTTCCTTTGAGACACTATATTCTAGCCAACTGTACTTTTCAAACCAAACAAAACTAAAGTGTCGATTTTTACCATAGATTTTCCTGACTTGAAAATCATGTGCATATGGTCGGCGTGCAGTTTTTGCAATGTATCTTCTTTGAACACTATCTTGATCATTAAAAGCATACTCTAAAATAGGAGTTCTTTTTCCTGGATCACCAGAAAAGACATGTGCACTTGGCTGTTCGGGTGATGGAAGACTTGGCGTTGCATCTTCAATTTCAACATCGATCTCAGTATCTGTATCCATGTCCGTATCAGAATGGATTGGAGGTGGGGAATTAGGACACCGTGCATTTTCAATATCTTCAGTGTGATGTTCAGTAGCAATCTTCCTCGCTTTCTCTTCATGTTTTCGAAAAAGGTCCAGAATGGCACCATTCCTCTTCATGTTCTGCTCTGCAATTATATCAAAATTAAAACATCATTGGTAGCAGCAGCATACCAAATCAGTTCTACACAATATAAGCATCAACTATTGGCCATTGCATATAAATCAGTACAAATATACGCTGGATTGGGCCACTGGGGCACTGGACATCAACTACTAGCAATTCATAATTCATATAAACATGACTGGGCATCAATTTATTTGGAAGCAGCAAAGCATCTATTTTGGGGGGAAGCTTGGAATCTCACCTTGCTGATTTGTTCAAACGGAGGTTGGGGAAGATGATTTGAGGCTGTCCGGCACAGTACTGGTCCGACGGTGGTGAGGGAGACGCAGCTGGAGAGGCGTCCAGGGTCCAGCCAGCCGCGAGCACGACAGGATCGATCCAGCCGCAGTCTGCAGGGGAGACGCAGCGGATGCCCCTGTCTCGTCTCTCCTGGCCTGACGACGGCGACTGTGGGCGGGACGAGCGGCGAGAGGAGGGGATAGGAGGGGAGCGGCAAGAGGAGGGGAACCAGTGGCCGGAGCTCGGAGGAGAGACAGGTGAGGGCTGAGCCGCTGAGGCGGCGTGGCCAGAGAGGAGACGGAGGCACGGAGCTGCCTTCACACACAAGAAGAAACCTAGATGGCTGGGGCTGGGCTTTGGACAGTCCTTTGGGCTAAATTAGTACATGGTAGAAAAAAAATTCTTCAAATTCTGGGTGGGCCACGGCCCACCGTGCCTACACGCTGCCTCCGCCACTGTTTGGAAGGTGTCTCTAATAAAGATGATGATATTACACTAAACAAGCATAGATTAAAAGGAGTGTTAGGATTTAATTAATCCTATTAATCCATGCTTAAGGAATAGATGACGATTGCCATATGAAACCAACGTTGGTTCCTGGTGCCTTCTTGAACAGACGCCTTTTCACTTGGTGTCCTTTATAACTCTATATATAGATTTACTGATCATTAATAAAGATCAACTGATTCACTTTTACATCATTGTTATTTTCTCTCTCGATGAGTTCAAACAGTTTCTTCTTTGGCGAGCCACCTTAGAAGTCCGTAAAGATGCATATCAGTGATGGTGCCGTGTCGATCTCGGGTGTTGAGGTGATCCGTCATGTTTTTCTTTAGTGGTGCCAGAGACAGATGACGGGCATTGGTGTTAGAGGATTCTTTGGTTTTGTTTGTAGTTTTACTTCTTGGCTGATGTTACTTTGTGCAAAGGCTAGCGTTTTATTGTCTTTTTAGTTTTGTCAAGTCATTATGTATGTGGCTTGTATTATGATACTTATGATATAAATGAGACACGTATTATCATGCAAGGAGAAGCAATGCATGATCCGACGTCGAGCTGCCCAAATTTCATGCAAAGATTAAGCTTTTGGAGCTTTGTAGATGCGCGCGCATGGTCGTGAAGCAACAGTGAGTCCATCTTGGCGAGCAGTGGTGGCTACTGGTTAGATTCCCAAGATTCTCTTCTCTCTCCGGCCGTGACGCTCTGATAATTCCTGCTGCAAATGCATTTCGATTTCGGAGAGTCGCAAATGCAGGGTGTACATTTCTGTGTATAAGGAGAGTGTACGTGTCGCAGTGGCGGAGACACGGGGGACCAGCAGGGGCCTTGGCCCCCCCTAACATCTGAGATTTATTGCTAATTTGCTGATGAAGACTGTAAATTTTGTGATTATTTGCTGCTCAGATCATGTTTTTTCTTTGGTTTGGCCCTCCCTGATCTGTTTCAGCGGCACTCGGCCCCCTCAATCCTTTTTTTCTGCCTCCGCCACTGACGTGTCGGTTACTTATGCGTCACCTTTGTAGCATAAATCGAGAAAAGTGGGCAATAACTCGAAATATAAGCACAGCAAGTGTCAACTTGTCAACGAAAAAAGAAAAAAGAAAAAAAGCACACCGCAACTTTCAAAGGTTGAGGATAGTTGCATGGCGCATCCAGTAACTTGAGCCGGATTGCAGATTCCATTTTTCACCCATACAGTTGAGGGTAAGAGAGAGTTAGTGATTGCACGAGTAACACGTATGTTCATGGAATCATGGCTGTTAGCTAGGTGATGAGGAGATATGTAATAGGTAGGCTAAATCAACTCATCTCAAAGCAAGCGGCCCGGAGAGGCAGTGGAAGGTCGGTCCACGGGTAGGCGCATCATAACAAGACTTGCGTGCTACCTAGCTAGCTGGAGCTGCACGAGTTGGCCTTGGCCGGAAGAAGCAAGACGGTGAGCTGTGAGAATCGATGCCATGTCGACGTCGAAGCCAACTAGAGAGATGCCAAGGTTGACGATCGAGCCGCGGATCGCCGCTTATCACATCACCTTTTTGTGCATGTGCACAGTACGTGCACTTGCTGTGCTAGCGTGCCAACAATGACAGGGAGATGCGTGTGTGGCAGCTGCAGCAGCAGTGGCGCCGCACCTAACCAATCAAGCAGTCAGTCCCCTCACTGTTCCACCGGGATCACCACAACATCGGGCCAAACATAAACATGCTTCGAATCAGCCAGTCGCTCCTTCCAGATGCAAGCCTGCTGGCTTGTGCCTCAAGCACACGTTACTGCAGAAAATGAGGTGCCAGAGGATAAATCATGTGACGCATGGTGATTATTATCATTCGGACTCATGCCTGACCTGATGCTGCCGCAGACTCAATACCAAAGTTGACTTCTCCGAAGATTGGGACTCAACCTAAACGAAAACGTTTTAATCTCAACGTTACATATACTGTACCAAAGCATGCATCAGCCAATGGTATTAAGGAAGATTGACAGACCACTATCTATGAAAGATGATGACAGGTTGGAAAATGACATTACATAAGCAATCAAATTACAATCAAGCAAGAATGGTTGACCATTTTTGTCACTGTAAATACCACTCCCTCCGTCCCACAATGTAAGACGTTACATTGTGGGACGGAGGAAGTAAATAACTGCTCAAGCATTTTTTACCTCCTGCCCCTGCTGCATCATCGTTGTCACCACTGCACCTCTCGTGTATTCCTCACCCCATCGTCGTGGCAGTCTCGTCTGAAGAATGAGATCCAAGGATGGGCAAAGGGTAAGTTTAGAGAAAAAAAATGATTTTCTTGTAATTTACCAATACTTCACTGTGAGTTTTGACGAACCCTTCTTGTGACCAACATCGCTTTGAATCTAAGAACTCCAAACTTCTCTTTTAAGAACAAGATCTGAACCAAAACTTCTTCATAAAATGAGGAATACACAATCATTCACCTAGTTTCTTTACACATGGCTCAGCCGGTTTTGGTTTCGCGTGTATAGGAAGGGAAACTAATTGACTCATAGTGCAATCAGTCACTACTAGGAAAAGGCCTACTAATGGCGCACCAGTTTTGCTTATTAATGGCGCATCACTGGTGCGCCATTAATATCACGCCACTAGTATTTATTACTAATGGCGCATCACTGGTGCGCCATTAGTATCTGGTATACTAATAGCGCATTACTGGTGCGCCATTAGTATCTGGTATACTAATGACGCACCATCCAGTGCGTCATTAGTATAGAACACCATGCGCCATTAGTATGCCTCCAGGGGCCATATTTAACCATGTGCTTTGGCACACTAATGGCACACTGCGGGTGATGCGCTATTAGTATACTTGGCATACTAATGGTGCACTGTTTGGTGATGCGCCATTAGTATACTTTGGCATACTAATGGCGCACTCTGTAGTGATGCGCCATTAGTATGAATATTAGGTTTTATTTTTTTTCTTTTCTGATTTTTGCACATGTTACAAAATATATTATTTGACAAAATATAGACAGTAGCACACAGCAACAACAGATTCATCGAATACAATAGAAGATTAGTCTCCGAATACAATTCATCATATTAGTCTTCGAATTCAAAAGACCAAACAAAGATAAAACATTACAAGTCTCGAGACCGCGAGTATGGAGTTTGTCTTCACATTACAAGTCGATATCGATCATCTAAACTATCATCACATAGAAGAGAGCTGCGGTCATCACGATGAGCATCATCGCGATGAAACTGGTCTTCATCCGGTTCCTCCAACGCTCCCTCCTCTCTCCCGCTAGATAGCGAGCGTATCTAGATTCCGCCTCCGCCCTAGTGGTGTACCCTTTGTAACTGTTACCACTGAAATGGTGAACCTGTCTCCGACACTTCTCCCAGTCGTCGTAGACTCCGGGAACCTTACCCTTGTACACGACATACGACGGCATCTCTATGCACAAGCCAAACAATAGACAATACATACATAAGCAATATATAAGTATGCAACAAAAGGATCGGAAGAGAAAAACAAGACATTAATAGCACGATTCATGGTCCTACTAATAAATAGCATCGATTACATCTAAGTTGAACGACTGTCCAAATCAAAGAGACATACAATACATTAAAGTTTAATTACAACATGAGCCAATCAATGTTTCAGAACTACACATCACTACTTTCGACTCGACTCATGGACAGGAGCGTGGATGAAGCCGTCGTCTATCGTGATGGTCATGAAATCGCGGGCGTTGTCAGCCTGCATTTGTAGCATTCCGTCTATCTCAATGTTGGACGGTTGATATCTGAGGAAGAACTGCCCCGAGGTATGAAGGACATCTTGATGGATGATGTCCACAAACTCCGACTGGATGCGAAAGAATTCTTGTCTGATGTCCGCGTCCTGGATTGCCGACAAGCTCGCGGCCCAATCTTTGAGATTATTTGGTAGCAGAAGGTGATGATGGTCCCTTACGATCGCCTGCATGTGATGGAGGGCATAGTAGGCATCCTTTTGACCGCCAGGCGGCTGCTTGACGCAGCAGAACGTCGTATTGTGGGCGAACACGTGCTTGCCGTACTTACGAACTGCCCTGGTGAAGGTGCCTCCAGATTGGCGTAGCCGGGGAGAACATCATCAAGAACTTTCTTGATATTTGTGTAGTCTATCTTGGAGTTATGGTTCGGGTCGAAATACGTGGCCATGGAATATTTCGGGCTTAAGAGGATGAATGTGCAATGTGTGTCACTGCACAGAACACGGAATGTTAGAAAAAAAGAACGATCGAAATCTAAGAAATCATATGTTACGTGGCGGTTAAGGGATGACTTACTTGGGAAAGTAAGCCACAAGGAAGTTATCCTTATCTGGGTTTGCCAGAATGATGCCTTCGAGGTGTGAACTCGCGACTTGGCGGTCCTCAGCACTGCTCAAGAGCTTGGCACGCATGTAGAAGGGGTCGACGATCACGATGTCCGGGGTCTTGTCTCTAATGATCCGCATTTCCATACTCAGCGAAAACAGCCGAACGAAGGTGTAGTGCAGCGGATGAAGGTTAAACATAGCAAAGATGTCATCAAACCGCAGGACGATCGTACCCCCGATGTCGCCATCCACAAAGCCCTTGCCCTCTGGCACCTTGGCCACGAAAACCGGGTATGCCACATCATTCTCTCTTAGACGCCGCTTCTCCAAAGAAAGAACACTGTCGTGCAGACTCCGCATAGCACCGATTGCAGCATTGAGCATATTTGTCGGTAGCATCGCCCTACCCGCCACATGCACCCTCCTCGAGATATCCTTAGATGAAGGTGGCCCGTCCTGAGCACGGATCGTACTCGGTGCCGGCTGGCTCGCACCGGCGCCCTTTTTAGTCTGCCGTTTCCGGCTCTTCTTCTTGATCTGTTGTAATGGGACCGAGTTCTGCTCAAAGACCGCCTTCTTGAGTGTGTTGGGGCTGATAATATTTCGCACCTCAGCTATCTGAGGCTCGGTGAAGGCGGCAGCTGGAGGCGTCTCCTGAGAACTGAACGCCAGATGACGCCTGTTGCAACTGGGTTTCTCCGACGTACCAGCTAGATCGCGGTCGTCTTGGTTGGGTTCTTGAGAAGGAGGCCCGCAGAACACGTCATCATACCCATGTTCGGCAAAGTACTTATCGACATTGGTAAATGTACCGTTGTTGTCGTCGTCCGGATCTTGTGCCATATGCATGTCCGGATCCTGTGCCATAGGGATGTCCGGCATGTCCGGTAGCGTTGCGGCATTCTTGCCATGGCTTGGCGCCGGCACGACTGGCGGTTTTGTCTGTGGGGTGGTGTCCGCCGCCCCCAAATGAATCTGGCTCTTTGGCCAAAGCAGGGGCCAACTTACGCAGGCGCTGAGGGTCATCTCATCTTCTTCGTCGGCCCCAGCAGGTCGAATCGGAGGTAACAGCTCGTCGCAGCCTGGCAGCACCCGAACCACTTCAACCCTATACATTGTGGGTGGCATCGGATTACCGTGGAACACGGGGTTGCCCGGCTGAACGATTCTTCCCTTGGCGACATCGACCAACTCGCCGCCCACCAAGTGCAGGAGAGTGCAAGGAACGTCGGCGGCGCCCTGCGAAAACATGTAGGGCGTCAGGGATGCCCAGTCAAAGGCAAGGAGATGAAGTCATCGGCCGACAGGCTTAGTTACCGTGATGCCATCGAGCTCGGCTAATGTCGAGGCACCGCCAGCGGCGGGCGTGCAACTGACGGAGGGGCCGCTTGCTGGCGAGGCGCCGGCCGGCGTACACCTGGGTGCATTAAGCTCCAATGCCCGTGCCGGCGCCGGAGACATGAATACCGCCTCCGCCGGAGACACCAATGGCGCCGCCTGCGCGCTGTGCGAGTTGCTGGCCGTGAAGCTGGGAACTGGGGGAGGCCCCTGTTGGCCGCCCGCAATCCACGTCGTCATCCCATGAATCAACGTAGGCACCATGGCATTGAGCTTCGTTCCCAGTTGTTGTTCCACTTGCTCTTGGACAAGCTCCGGAATCCGCGCCACTTGTGCCTTGAGTGCTTCAACCTCGCGCGACTGGCTTTCCGAGCTGGTCTTTTTCTCCTTTCGCCCACCAGCGGTATAGTATGACGACCATTTTGTGGACAAGCCTTTGCCGGCCACACGACCAGCTGACGTCGGCTTATTGAGCGTATCCCTGTTTTTCATTACGTTCAACGCCCTATTCAAAGGGGTGTCGAAAGGGGAGCTCTGAGACGACCCCGCGCTACTGCTTTCTTTGTCCTGCGGAAGGAACGTGAACCATTTAGAAATATTGGGGATTAATTAGAATGCAACCATATGGAGCTAATTACGCGGGGGTGTATTCCTTACCAGAACAAGCTCAAGCTCCTTGGTCTTCGGATCCGTGGTAAGCTCCTTTGTTACCGGGTCCTCCTTGTACCGGGCCCTAAGAAAGTTCCTGGTCTGCTTGTCACTGTATTTCTCGAAGCGGGGCGGTAGGCCTTGCTCGGCACGCTCCGCGTCCTCCTTGTCCCATACAGGCTCCGCCACTCTATAACCGCCGGGACCGAGTTGGTGGACCCCTAAGTTCAACTGCCGCATTTCTTTCCCCCACTGACTTGATTCGGAGGTTGCGGGGCTCTCGCACTTGATCTTGAACTCCTTGTAGTCATCTTCGCTCATCAAAGGATATTTCGCCTTGATCTTGTCATAACTATCACCTTTATCAATCATTGCCTTCACCGTGCTTCTCCAAGTAGACAGGGTTGTGCTCATCTTCGTGAGGGCGGCATTGTTCACTTTATTCCCTAAGAGGCGTGTGTTTGCAAACTCAGCGGGGAACCTGTATCGTTCGTGCAGCTTCGTGAAGAGTAGGTTGCGCAAATTCCCTCGGTCCTTATGCCTTAGGTTCTCGGTGTTGATCGAGACAGTGCACCCGAGAATGCACCCGAGCTGAACCGAGTACCCCTTGACTACTTGTTTGGGCGCCGCCGGTTGCCCGTCGGAGTTCACTTCAGTAAATTCCTCCCTGACGGTGCCGAGCATGCTCGGGCGTCGGTCCTTCCGTTGCCTCTTCGGTTGGCTGCCATCTGTGCATGCGCCGCCATCATCAGTGGTGGCATCCTCGGCGGCGCCATCAGTGGTGTCATCCCCGACGCCAGTAGTGGTTGTGTAGTCAGGATCGGTGTCTTCCGCAGCGTCCCCATAGCGGTGAGGTTCTTCCTCCAACTCCTGGGACAGCTCCTAGAATGGCTTGCCACCCGAACCGCCGGCCTCATCGTTGTGGGCCATGTTTCGCTCTAAATAGGAAAAAAGTTTGGTCAAAAAGTTGGTTATTGTCAAGGAACAAGATCATGGTCTCATCATTTAGGGTTTGTCAAGGAACAAGATCAAGATCATGGCTTGCCGCCCGAACCGCCGGCCTCATCGTTCTTCCTCCACTTGGCACTAATCACTTGGCTCTATTGCCACCTATGTTGGGTTTATGATCTAGGGTTTATCGATGCTAAGGAGAATTCTAAGTTGGGCCTAATCACCCCGGCCCATGCATTAGTTGCAAGTACCCCATATGTCCTATTTTTAACAAAGTCATGCTAAATTCACGGAAAATTTCAGCATGACCTTTGCTGAAAATAGGACATATGGAGTACCCAAATTTGCCGGAACGGAAGTTAATCGACATTCTGACAAACTCAAGGGCCTCTCGGGGTACCTGCAAATTCATCACGACACAATGGTAGGAGACAAAACCTAGCAAACTAGCAAGATGATCATCATCTTTGCAAGTCATTACTTGTCAAATTCAGAAGAAGGAACAATTTATTTGTGACATAGTTGGCCCATATAGAAGAAGCAACACCCTGCACTAGCCTAAAAACAAGTGAAGTTTCACCCATATAAGAACAACTTTATAAAATCAGAGAAGTTGCTAATTTTTTTGTATCCTTCATATACACTGGAGTACAATGCTTTATAATGTTCCATCATCATTACAGAAAATTGACAATTGTCCATAACAGTTAACTACTAGGAGATTATTTCAGTTTTACATGCAGATTTTGACCAAAAAACACATGGTCTTTTTAACAGTTTTCAGTTTGGACAGAATACTGAAAACTACATTTATGTATCAACAACATCTTGTTTGCCCCCTTCAAGGGGCAGTTAGTTGGATAACCTTAGCAGCAAGTACAGCAGCAGCAAGAAGAAACCAGCAGCAGCAGATAACAACACAACAACAGCAGAATAACAACAGCAGCAGTAGCAAGAATAAGAAGCAGGACTATAAGAGTCAGTACCATGTAGTATTTGCAATTCCATGCCTATTTAAGTTAATTTAATTAAGGCCTAACCAAGTTGTTGAATATCTGCTTCTGCATCCCATTTTCAAAAACTGCCTTAAGTGAAAGGAGTAACTCATGCCTTGAGTACATGGGTCAAATACATGATTCCAGCTGCATGCAATACTTAAGTAATTAAGCGCCAAAAAATGGAAAAGGGCATACTGACACATTGCACATCACTGTGCAAAGAATATTGAGCCAGTCATTATGTCTG
Source organism: Triticum aestivum (assembly GCF_018294505.1). Taxonomy (NCBI): domain Eukaryota; kingdom Viridiplantae; phylum Streptophyta; class Magnoliopsida; order Poales; family Poaceae; genus Triticum; species Triticum aestivum. The sequence continues at coordinate 738,784,512 of NC_057797.1, read as the reverse complement.
CCAAAATAACACCACTCTAGCATCAGTAACCTCCCTATAAAATATTTGGTTGGTGAAACCTATGAAGAGCACCTTTTCACTTTATGTTACTAGATGCGAAATGTACAACCCAATACAGAATAAACATACCTCCAAGAGCACAAAAACTATAGAGAATAAACCATACGTCCAAGAACACAAAAAAGTAAAGTTTGGTTCAAAATGAATAGATATGAAATTGAATTAGAGGAAGAGGTGGAGTAGTACTGTTTATATTAGAAAGAAACACATTCAACCGTGAAACTACACCCCTTCCAATCCACTAATAAGATCATCAAAACTTTACGAATAACCTGGAGAAGGTTCATGAATCATGTATATCTAAGTTGGACAGTTACATACTTAGTGAGTACTAAATGGATGGCTCCAGCACTAGCCATTGTCATGGAAATAAATTCATTTTGAAGTATGCCCAGACATTTTTCTAGCATGTACCACTTTCTAGCCTGTACTACCACGGTACCTCAGCTTCTAAGTAGAAACTAAACAACTAACCCCAGAAAATGAGTTGCCATTTACTCATTTTCCTCTAGAACGCAAGGCTTCACTAAGCACCAGCATACAATTCCACATAATAATTTTAGCATGAAACAAGTAAGGAGGAAATCGAAGCAGTAGCAATTAGCGCGTACTGAACTGTTATTATATATGTATATTGCCACTGTCTGCCAAAGAGAGAACACAGTAACGAAAAGCAAACCTGAAGAGTCAGGAAGATCGTTGTCAAGCGCCGGCCTTTGGGGCTTCTCACGGCGCCTTTTCTGACCTGAAACCACATGACAGCGACATGAGCGGAGAGCAAACTGAACAAGGCACAAATTCAGAGCTTCGGGAAAGAGGCGGCGCCACACTTAAAAAATGGAAGACTTTAACCCCTCATTTGGGTGAGTATCTATCACTAGGTGAGCACGAGCTCGGGCGGAGGCGGTGCACAACGTCTACGGCGATGGAATCAAAGGGGAAACAGGGGGAATCGACGTGGTGCTCACCGGGGAGCACAAGGGTGGCTCGGTGATGGCTTAGGAGCAACAGAGACGGCGGATCGACGGCGGAGGTGGTGGTGCCCGAGGAAGAAGAAGGCGTCGATCACGTCGATGCGGTCCAGCAGTGCGTCATCCGCGGCCTCCTGCTCTGCGTCGGCCGCCTCCTGATCCGCGTCGGCCGCCTCCGTCTCCTCCTCCTACTCGTCCTCCTCCTCCGGATCGGGGCACGGCGGCGGCGGCGCGGGGGAGCTGCAGTGGTGGGGGGCGTGGGGGCGGCGGCGCAGGGGAGCTGCAGTAGTGGGGGCGCGGGGGCGCGGGGGCGGTGGCGCGAGAGGTCAACGATTAAGAATTGCACCGGCATGAGAAGGTATTTGAAACGAGGAAAAAGATATGATGAACAAAGCTTGAATTGAATCCACCGTAGAAGAAAACGAGTGAAGAGTGACGAACTTGAAGCTCCGTTAGAATCTTCATGAGAATCACCGGGTAAGAACATGAAGGAAAAGAATGGAGAGACTTCACATGAATCAAAGGATACTTGATTAAAAAATCTGAGTCCTTGAAGAAAAAGGGTGGGTGGGCAGGAAAACAAAGGAAACTTGGGGACGGATGAAACAAACACCGTTGAGAAGAAATGATAATTGATCTTGCTGATGTTGAAATGATCGGATCCACTTGAAGAGAAAACACGCCGGTGAAAAGGATTGAGAAGACAATCTTGATGATCAAGAAGGATTGGTATTCACATCGGGGTATGAGAACACCGCTTAGGAAAAGGCATGGAATTAACATTTGACTTCGAAGCAACTCGAATACCACATCTCAAAACAAAACAAAGGATTGGCTTGCGGAATAAGCCAGAACAAACATATGATAGAGATTTCGTCTGAAGTTTTTGTGGTGGGGCCTACACGGGCTCGATCGTACAGCACCATCATGTACAAGGCAGTGCACATGACATACGAAGCGTCCCCGAGTCGGCTTATCCAAGGACTCTTTAAGACACAACGAGACCACTGTAAAACCAACCGTGAATAGGAGGACCACTAGACGTCGAACCCCAATTTCATAACATACATCTGTCGAAAGATATCCTAAGATCTACTTGAATTCCCACTTATAAACTCCCAAATTTTTCCTAGTTATGCAATCAGGTGTTGGGGATACAGGAGAAGCATAATATCTCACCCAAAACTAGCAAATCCTACATCCAGCTGTATCCATCCTTCAACACATAACCAAGAAACCTTCGGAAATCATCTACCTCAACCTTCGAAAAGCATTCGTTATACGAGTTATGGCAATACTCCCGAACTCCCGCCCTAGTACTGGGTGGCGTCGAGGTTATCTCACCAACAACTACATAAAAGAGATTTTCGATTTCGGCGAAACTAAACTCAGGTATTCCAGAACTGCAACGATAAAATTGTGACGACAACACCTCGGAGCTCAACTCCCCGGGACACTGCCACAACCCCTAAATGTCAGGAGGCACCAAGAACAATGTTCTCATCACAAATTGAACGGAACAATTCCAAGATACCCGCGTGATCCTAAATTTTTTTAGTGAAATTTGACAAGAGAAGAGTCAAAACTCTACGTCAGGATGCCTCACCAGAGCGATGAAGGGACTGGGGAGGAAAAAGAATTCCTAAACTCTCCGATATATAATTCCTAAATGACTCAAAACATTTTTCTAGACTCAACTCGTCCGCTAATTCGATCAAGTAGTGGGGGGTCCTAAGGTCGGGGAAGGCTCTGATACCAACTTGTAACGCCCTTGATGCGGCTATGTCTCCCACGTGTCGAAGCACGACTTAGAGGCATAATCGCATTGAAAGCAATGTCACAAGTGAGGTAATCTTCACACAAACCATGTAAAACATAAGGGAAAGAGATACATAGTTGGCTTACAATCGCCACTTCACACAATTACAGGAATAAAGCATTACATCAACCAGATACAATCAAGGTCCGACTATGGAACCAAAATAAAAGAAGAACCCCAAATGCGACAAAGGTCCCCGATCGACCCCAACTGGGCTCCACTACTGATCAACAAGAACGAAACGACACAAAGGACAAGATCATCATCGAGCTCCTCCTTGAGCTTGGTTGCGTCATCTGCACGGTTCAACGGCACCTGCAAGCTGGTTTTGGAAGTATCTGTGAGTCATGGGGACTCGGCAATCTTACACCCTCGCGATCAAGACTATTTAAGCTTATGGGTAAGGTAAAGGTATGAGGTGGAGCTGCAGCAAGCGACTAGCATATATGGTGGCTAACTTACGCAAATGAAAGCGAGAAGAGAAGGCAAAGCACGGTCGAACAACTATGATCAAGAAGTGATCCTAGAACAACCTATGCCAATCATAACTCCAACACCGTGTTCACTTCCCGGACTCCGCCGGAAAGAGACCATCACGGCTACACACGCGGTTGATGTATTTTAATTAAGGTCAACTTCAGGTTTTCTACAACCGGACGTTAACAAATTCCCATCTGCCCATAACCGCGGGCACGGCTTTCGGAAGTTCAAATCCCTGCAGGGGAGTCCCAACTTAGCCCATCACAAGCTCTCATGGTCAACGAAGGATATTCCTTCTAGCGGGAAGACCCGATCAGACTCGGAATCCCGGTTACAAGACATTTCGACAAGGTAAAACTAAACCAGCAACACCGCCCGAATGTGCCGACAAATCCCGATAGGAGCTGCACATATCTCTTTCTCAGGGCACACTCAGATTGTCTTAGGTACGGGTAGACCAGCCCAGAGTTGCCCCTGGTGGCCACCGGCAGCAGACAGGTTGGACCAACACTCAGAGGAGCACTGGCCCGGGGGGTTAAAATAATGATGACCCTTGAGTCCGCAGAACCCAAGGGAAAGAAAATGGCTAGGTGGCAAATGGTAAAACCAATGTTGGGCATTGCTGGAGGAGTTTTATTCAAGGTGAACTGTCAAGGGGTTCCCATTATTACCCAACCGCGTAAGGAACGAAAATCCGGGAACATAACACCGATATGACAGAAACTAGGGCGGCAAGAGTGAAACAAAACACCAGGCATAAGGCCGAGCCTTCCACACTTTACCAAGTATATAGATGCATTAATTAAATAAGATATATTGTGATATCCCAACAAGTAAACATGTTCCAACAAGGAACAACATCTCCATGTTCCAACAAGGAACAAACTTCAATCTTCACCTACAACTAACAACGCTATAAGAGGGGCTGAGCAAAGCGGTAACATAGCCAAACAACGGTTTGCTAGGACAAGGTGGGTTGGAGGCTTGGTTCAACAATATGGGAGGCATGACAAGCAAGTGGTAGGTATCGCAGTATAGGCATAGCAAAAGAGCGAGCAACTAGCAAGCAAAGATAGAAGTGATTTCGAGGGTATGGTCATCTTGCCTGAGATCCCGCAAGGAAGAAGAACGAGTCCATGAAGAAGACAAACGGGCGTAGACGAATGGGTCCTCACAAATGCGGCGTTATCGGAACTAACCCGAAGAAGCAAACACCGGAAAGAAGCACACACCATAGTAAACAACCACCACATGGACATGGCATGATGCACAAACAATTATGATGCATGTCCGGTTTAAAAAAGCATGGCATGGCAAAGTGCACAAACAACTCTACAAGTTAAGTGGAGCTCAATATGCAACGAGTTGCATATTGACGAAACACCACATTCAAGTTATTTAATTCGATCTCGCTTATGTACCCAACAATATTCAATGTTGTTAGCATGGCAAGAGGTGAAGCAAAGTAAAACTACCTATCTATTCAAGCTTAAATGAGGCCGGAAGCAATGAACAACAATTCCGGTAAAACCCCATGAGCATAATATAGATTTGGTACTGTTCTGCCCTAAGCCATATTTTAGAGTTGCTAAACATGCAAGATGATGCCACCATGTTAAACTAGGCAAAATTCTACCCCATTTACATATAAAGTTTATTAAAATCCGAGTTACGGTTATTTAGATATGAATTAAAGCATTTTAACATGATATAGGAGCAAATTTAAACAAACATCATTTTAAGCATTTTAAACATGAGTGAAAATGACATATTATGAAACTAGATGAAAATCTAAGCAAGTTTCATATTAAGTTTGTTTTAATCCGATGCACGGTTGTGAAGTTATTAAATGCATGAAGTCTAGGGACTTTTCTGCAAATCTACAGTCTCAGGAAAAATAACTAATTTCGCAGAGAGGGAAAAAAATAAACATGGGCTGAAACGGAACCGAACTGGGCTGGGGAAGTTCCTCACATTGGGCCTCGGCCCGGAACTATGGAGAGGGGAGGCCTGCAGGGGCGCGCAACTGGGCCTGGATCTGGAGGCAGCGACGCGGTCAACCGGCCTCGTTGGTGCGCTCGCTCGTTCAGAGCTCGAAGCAGAGGATGGAGCGGTGGCTTCGCGCGGCTTGGACTTCGGCGATGGCGCGTTGAAGGCCGGGGCGGCATGGATCCAGGTAGGGGACTCGAGGAGGAAGGAGGTAGAAGGCCGGCGACAAGGCAACCGGCGACGGCGGCTCCCTGCTGGTTCGCTGGCGATCGGCGGCGCGGCCGCGGTCAGGGGTGAAAGGTGCTGCGGGAGGCCGGACTTGTCCAGGTGGCAGGGGAGGTCGGCGACGAGCCCTGTGGCATCAAACAGTGGCGGCAGACGAGTCAGCACCAGCGCAAGGAAAACAAGGAAGAAGAGGAGCGCGAGGCAAGGGCGAGGACTTCGGCGGCGACGAGGGCACACAGGAGCTCCACTCCTCTAGATCGAAGAGGGAGGAGGAGGCGCCCGAGCTTCTGGTCCAGCGGGTTGTTGACAAGGCAGGGGCGAAGCGGGGCTGCTGGATCGGCGACTGGACTCCGGCGAGTCGCCCATGGATCGGGACAAGGAGGAAGCGGTCTCGGGCGCAGATGCAAAAGAGCACAGGCGCAGGCGATGGGGTCACGGAGGGAAGAGCGAGTGGGAGGAACTCCCTCTTGATACCAGATCGAGTGAGCGAGGAGGCTCTCGATCGAGGCGGTGGGGCTCTTTGTTGGCTTCGAACCGAAGAACTCGGGCTCGAGCTCTGGTTGGTGGGTGAAGGAATGGGAGGATAAGGGGATCCCGAGGTGGATCACGGCGGCGGCGATGAGGACAAACTCCCTAGATTTTAGGGTTAGGTAGGTAGGTGGCTTATTTATAGAAGGGGTCCAAAAGAGGGCTAGATCGAACCCTCCGATTTTAATCGAACGGTCTCGGATAAATAGGTTAGGGAGCCTAACAAATAAAACGAAGATGTTTTGAAGATATTTGGGGATGATCCGGACCCGTTGGAAACGACAGAGCCGGTTCGGGACAGTTTCTGGACGCGCGCGAGGGGAGGGCCGCGGGCTGACGAGAGAGGTTAGGTTGGGCCTGGCGGTAGGTAGTGGACTGTGCAGAAGGCCTTGGGCTGAGAGAAGAGAAGATAGAGACCCGGCGACTGTTTCCGGAGACCGAAATCGTCTGACGAAGAGACCGGCTATACTGCCGCTATAGTTAATCGTTGGGGCGTCAAACGAACTCCAAAAGCGATGAAACTTGACAGGCGGTCTATCTACACTATAATAAGACCACACGTCAACTCTCATCCCATTCCGAGAACATTTTCCGGCCACTTATAAAATACTATTTCGGACATGCCGCGGGCGCGTGCAAGTGTGGTTGGGCTCAGAACGGACAACGGAGAGAACTCGGAGAACCCGGACGAATGCAAGTTTTAAAACATGATGATGCAATGCACATGATGACATGATATGCAAAGCATGACACGCAAGCAAAGACAAGGCAAACAACAACGGATAACTGGAAGACACCTGGCACATCGGTCTCAGGGCGTCACAACACTCCACCACTATGAAAGGATCTCGTCCCGAGATCTAGAATGGCACCGGAGGGAAACGGAAGAGGAAGAGGAGAGGTAAAACTAAGTTGCTTCTTTGACAAACGAGTGAAACCACGAACCTTGAAGAGGTTAAGCCATTTCGAGAAAAGAATACAATGGAGATAAATGAAGTTGAAAGCACTCTGTTAGCAAAGAGGAACATGGAAGAACAACTTCGGTCAGCACTCCGGTTGAAAAGTGATACAAGACTTGATAAGATGAATAGAACTTGAGCAGAGGACACAACACTCCGGTTAAATGGATAAACCAAGAAAAGAACACGATCCTGACAAAACGAAAAGATGGGTTGAAAAGAGCAACATCACAAAGCCTCCGGAACAAAAGTAAGAATGGAATGGGATGAACGAAGGGAAACAGATCTCGAGGGAGCACGCTTACAACAAAAGCTAGAACGGAGTTGTTGGCAAACCAACAACAAAAAGAATAATCTTGATATGGTCTTATGGAATACATCTCAAATTTTTGAGGTGACAACCTGCCACTCACGGGAAAAGAATTGGATTGATATCAACAAGGAGACAAGAAAGTATTTCACCGGGAGGATAAAGAAGAACTTGGGACCTTTATAAGCACCTTAAATAGCAACAATCCTTAGGGAAAGCTTTAGGTGAAATATAACCCAAGATAACTCCAATGATGAGATTAATGGATTTAAAATATCTCATTCTTAACAACATGTGAATCATGAAACATGAACTCAAATTATCAAGAATGACATAATACCACCTCCAATGATATGTAAGAAAGAATTGCACTCCGGATAGCAAAAAGAAGAATGCTTGAGTTCCTCTGAAAAGAATCTCGATGAACACTACGAAAAGGAAATAAATCCTTTATGAACCAACATGTAGAACCTTCATGAAGAACTCCGGTAACAAAAGGATAACGAAAAAGAAAGAGAAGATGAAAACACAAGGTGAAACCTTGCAATGATTTAGATGGATCTCCGTGATAATTAGAGCTTGGAACTCCGGGAAAGAAAAGATAAAGCATCTCGAACTGAGAATATGATATGATGAACCACTCCAGAAAAAAAATTAATCACTTGGATGGAACAAGAATAAGAATTATGTTATGCGTATCCTTCAACAATTTAATTGCTGACAAGCAACGGATTTGGCATACTACTTATCCTCGTAGAAAAGATTAAGGGAGATATCGATAACTTCATAAGGACTTGATGGAACCGCCGGTCGGATTTGGAACAACGAATGAATTGATATGATAAACAAGGAAGAGAAATCTTGAACGAACCACCGTAAGAATTAAAATGAACGAAAAAAGCTAACGAATCACTGGGAAGAATTTGCAAATGAACGAAGATGCTTGAGAGAAACTAGATACATGAGAACGAAGGGATCATGAATTGATTAGAGATCACTTGAACGAAGCATCGGTAAGATTTGGAGAACCATAGCTGAAAGCCGAGAAATGAATAATATTTGAAAAGATGGCCTTCGGGGAAAAGAAATGGAAAACAACTCATGAAATGCTCCGGATGGTTGAAAAGAATTCTCACAATCGAAAACAATTATGAGAGGATGGCATTAAGCTAGAATCACGAATCCCTGAGAGAACGGATAAGATATGGAGGTAAAACTCTTCTTCGGTCTTCAAATGTTGAGATTGACGATGCGAAACCCCAACATGAGTTGTTGAGATACTCCGGGATGAATATTAGAAAGGTTGAACCAATGATGAAAGAATTTGAAAGATCTTGGAGAAAGACATATGACTGATGTTAAATCATTCTTACGTCAAACTTTGAAAAGAATTTTTGAGGATAGCTCCGGGAGAATTAGAAGAGTCAGGTAAGATCCTGGGAAAAGACCTGTGGGTTAGGGCCCACTCAAAAGATACACCGTTGAATGATTTAAAAGAGGGAAAGCACCGGTTGAATTAAATGACTTGAATGAGGGAACATCCTCGAAAGATCTTGAATGAATGCAGAGCGGAAAACACGAATCTTCGAGATATCTTGAGCACTCCAGAACAATTGAATAGCGAGAGGTCAATGATTAAGAATTGCACCGGCATGAGAAGGTATTTGAAACGAGGAAAAAGATATGATGAACAAAGCTTGAATTGAATCCACCGTAGAAGAAAACGAGTGAAGAGTGACGAACTTGAAGCTCCGTTAGAATCTTCATGAGAATCACCGGGTAAGAACATGAAGGAAAAGAATGGAGAGACTTCACATGAATCAAAGGATACTTGATTAAAAAATCTGAGTCCTTGAAGAAAAAGGGTGGGTGGGCGGGAAAACAAAGGCAACTTGGGGACGTATGAAACAAACACCGTTGAGAAGAAATGATAATTGATCTTGCTGATGTTGAAATGATCGGATCCACTTGAAGAGAAAACACGTCGGTGAAAAGGATTGAGAAGACAATCTTGATAATCAAGAAGGATTGGTATTCACATCGGGGTATGAGAACACCGCTTAGGAAAAGGCATGGAATCAACATTTGACTTCGAAGCAACTCGAATACCACATCTCAAAACAAAACAAAGGATTGTCTTGCGGAATAAGCCGGAACAAACATATGATAGAGATTTCGTCCGAAGTTTTCGTGGTGGGGCCTACACGGGCTCGATCGTACAGCACCATCATGTACAAGGCAGTGCACATGACATACGAAGCGTCCCCGACTCGCCATAGCCAAGGACTCTTTAAGACACAACGAGACCACTGTAAAACCAACCGTGAATAGGCGGACCACTAGACGTCGAACCCCAATTTCATAGCATACATCTGTCGAAAGATATCCTAAGATCTACTTGAATTCCCACTTATAAACTCCCGAAATTTTCCCAGTTATGCAATCAGGTGTTGGGGATACAAGGGAAGCATAATATCTCACCCAAAACTAGCAAATCCTACATCCAGCTATATCCATCCTTCAACACATAACCAAGAAACCTTCGGAAATCATCTACCTCAACCTTCGAAAAGCATTCGTTATACAAGTTATGGCAATACTCCCAAACTCCCGCCCCAGTACTGGGTGGCGTCGAGGTTATCTCACCAACAACTACATAAAAGAGATTTTCGATGTCGGCGAAACTAAACTCAGGTATTCCAGAACTGCAACGATAAAATTGTGACGACAACACCTCGGAGCTCAACTCCCCGGGACACTGCCACAACCCTTAAATGTCAGGAGGCACCAAGAACAATGTTCTCGTCACAAATCGATCGGAACGATTCCAAGATACCCGCGTGATCCTAAATTTTTTTAGTGAAATTTGACAAGAGAAGAGTCAAAACTCTATGTCAGGATGCCTCACCAGAGCGATGAAGGGACTGGGGAGTAAAAAGAATTCCTAAACTCTCCGATATATAATTCCTAAATGACTCAAAACATTTTTCTAGACTCAACTCGTCCGCTAATTCGATCAAGCAGTGGGGGCTCCTAAGGTCGGGGAAGGCTCTGAGACCAACTTGTAACGCCCTCGATGCGGCTATATCTCCCACGTGTCGAAGCACGACTTAGAGGCATAACCGCATTGAAAGCAATGTCGCAAGTGAGGTAATCTTCACACAACCCATGTAAAACATAAGGGAAAGAGATACATAGTTGGCTTACAATCGCCACTTCACACAATTACAGGAATAAAGCATTACATCAACCAGATACTATCAAGGTCCGACTACGGAACCAAAATAAAAGAAGAACCCCAAATGCGACAAAGGTCCCCGATCGACCCCAACTAGGCTCCACTACTGATCAACTAGAACGAACGACACAAAGGACAAGATCTTCATCGAGCTCCTCCTTGAGCTTGGTTGCGTCATCTGCACGGTTCAACGGCACCTGCAAGCTGGTTTTGGAAGTATTTGTGAGTCACGGGGACTCAGCAATCTTACACCCTCGCGATCAAGACTATTTATGCTTATGGGTAAGGTAAAGGTATGAGATGGAGCTGCAGCAAGCGACTAGCATATATGGTGGCTAACATACGCAAATGAGAGCGAGAAGAGAAGGCAAAGCACGGTCGAACAACTATGATCAAGAAGTGATCCTAGAACAACCTACGCCAATCATAACTCCAACACCGTGTTCACTTCCCGAACTCCGCTGGAAAGAGACCATCACGGCTACACACACGGTTGATGTATTTTAATTAAGGTCAACTTCAGGTTTTCCACAACCGAACATTAACAAATTCCCATCTGCCCATAACCGCGGGCACAGATTTCGAAAGTTCAAATCCCTGCAGGGGAGTCCCAACTTAGCCCATCACAAGCTCTCACGGTCAACGAAGGATATTCCTTCTAGCGGGAAGACCCGATCAGACTTGGAATCCCGGTTACAAGACATTTCGACAAGGTAAAACTAAACCAGCAACACCGCCCGAATGTGCCGACAAATCCCGATAGGAGCTGCACATATTTGTTTCTCAGGGCACACTCATATTGTCTTAGGTACGGGTAGACCAGCCCAGAGTTGCCCCTGGTGGCCACCGGCAGCTGACAGGTTGGACCAACACTCAGAGGAGCACTGGCCCGGGGGGGTTAAAATAATGATGACCCTTGAGTCTGCAGAACCCAAGGGAAAGAAAAGGGCTAGGTGGCAAATGGTAAAAACAATGTTGGGCATTGCTGGAGGAGTTTTATTCAAGGCGAACTGTCAAGGGGTTCCCATTATTACCCAACCGCATAAGGAACGCAAAATCCGGGAACATAACACCGATATGACGGAAACTAGGGCGGCAAGAGTGGAACAAAACACCAGGCATAAGGCCGAGCCTTCCACACTATACCAAGTATATAGATGCATTAATTAAATAAGATATATTGTGATATCCCAACAAGTAAACATGTTCCAACAAGGAACAACATCTCCATGTTCCAACAAGGAACAAACTTCAATCTTCACCTACAAGTAACAACGCTATAAGAGGGGCTGAGCAAAGCGGTAACATAGCCAAACAACGGTTTGCTAGGACAAGGTGGGTTAGAGGCTTGGTTCAACAATATGGGAGGCATGACAAGCAAGTGGTAGGTATCGCAGCATAGGCATAGCAAAAGAGCGAGCAACTAGCAAGCAAAGATAGAAGTGATTTCAAGGGTATGGTCATCTTGCTTGAGATCCCGCAAGGAAGAAGAACGAGTCCATGAAGAAGACAAATGGGCGTAGACGAACGGGTCCTCACAAACGCGACGTTATCGGAACCAACCCGAAGAAGCAAACACCGGAAAGAAGCACACAACATAGTAAACAACCACCACATGGACATGGCATGATGCACAAACAATTATGATGCATGTCCGGTTTAAAGAAGCATGGCATGGAAAAGTGCACAAACAACTCTACAAGTTAAGTGGGGCTCAATATGCAACGAGTTGCATATTGACGAAACACCACATTCAAGTTATTTAATTCGATCTCGCTTATGTACCCAACAATATTCAATGTCGTTAGCATGGCAAGAGATGAAGCAAAGTAAAACTACCTATCTATTCAAGTTTAAATGAGGCCGGAAGCAACGAACAACAATTCCGGTAAAACCCCATGAGCATATTATAGATTTGGTACTGTTCTGCCCTAAGCCATATTTTAGAGTTGTTAAACATGCAAGATGATGCCACCATGTTAAACTAGGCAAAATTCTACCCTATTTACATATAAAGTTTATTAAAATCCGAGTTACGGTTATTTAGATATGAATTAAAGCATTTTAACATGACATAGGAGCAAATTTAAACAAACATCATTTTAAGCATTTTAAACATGAGTGAAAATGACATATTATGAAACTATATGAAAATCTAAGCAAGTTTCATATTAAGTTTGTTTTAATCCGATGCACGGTTGTGAAGTTATTAAATGCATGAAGTGTAGGGACTTTTCTGCAAATCTGCAGTCTCAGGAAAAATAACTAAATTCGCAGAGAGGGAAAAAATAAACATGGGCTGAAACGGAACCGAACTGGGCTGGGGAAGTTCCTCACATTGGGCCTCGGCCCGGAACTATGGAGAGGGGAGGCCTGCAGGGGCGCGCAACTGGGCCTGGATCTGGAGGCAGCGACGCGGTCAACCGGCCTCGCTGGTGCGCTCGCTCGTTCAGAGCACGAAGCAGAGGATGGAGCAGTGGCTTCGCGCGGCTTGGACTCCAGCGATGGCGCGTTGAAGGCCGCGGCAGCATGGATCCAGGTAGGGGACTCGAGGAGGAAGGTGGTAGCAGGCCGGCGACAAGGCAAACGGCGACGGCGGCTCCCTGCTGGTTCACTGGCGATCGGCGGCGCGGCCGCGGTCAGGGGCGAAAGGTGCTGCGGGAGGCCGGACTTGTCCAGGCGACAGGGGAGGTCGGCGACGAGCCCGGTGGCGTCAAACAGCGGCGGCAGACGGGTCAGCAGCAGTGCAAGGAAAACAAGGAAGAAGAGGAGCGCGAGGCGAGGGAGAGGACTTGGTCGGCAACGAGGGCACAGAGGAGCTCCACTCCTCTGGATCGAAGAGGGAGGAGGAGGCGCCCGAGCTTCTGGTCCGGCGGGTTGTTGACAAGGCAGGGGCAAAGTGGGGCAGCTGGATCGGCGACTGGACTCCGGCGAGTCGCCCATGGATCGGGACGAGGAGGAAGCGGTCTCGGGCACAGATGCAAAAGAGCACAGGCGCAGGCGACGGGGTCACGGAGGGAAGAGCGAGTGGGAGGAACTCCCTCTCGATCCCAGATCGAGTGAGCGAGGAGGCTCTCAATCGAGGCCGCGGGGCTCTTTGTTGGCTTCGAACCGAAGAACTCGGGCTCGAGCTCTGGTTGGTGGGTGAAGGAATGGGAGGATAAGGGGATCCCGAGGTGGATCGCGGCGGCGGCGATGAGGACAAACTCCCAAGATTTTAGGGTTAGGTAGGTAGGTGGCTTATTTATAGAAGGTGTCCAAAAGAGGGCTAGATCGAACCCTCCGATTTTAATCGAGCGGTCTCGGATAAATAGGTTAGGGAGCCTAACAAATAAAACAAAGATGTTTTGAAGATATTTGGGGATGATCCAGACCCGTTGGAAACGATAGAGCGGGTCGGGTTCGGGACAGTTTCCGGACGCGCGCGAGGGGAGGGCCGCGGGCTGACGAGAGAGGTTATGTTGGGCCTGGCGGTAGGTAGTGGACTGTGCAGAAGGCCTTGGGCTGAGAGAAGAGAAGATAGAGACCCGGCGACTGTTTCCGGAGACCGAAAACGTCCGACGAAGAGACTGGCTATACTGCCGCTATAGTTAATCGTTGGGGCATCAAACGAACTCCAAAAGCGATGAAACTTGACAGGCGGTCTATCTACACTATAATAAGACCACACGTCAACTCTCATCCCATTCCGAGAACATTTTCCGGCCACTTATAAAATACTATTTCGGACATGCCGCGGGCACGTGCAAGTGTGGTTGGGCTCAGAATGGACAACGGAGAGAACTCGGAGAACCCGGACGAATGCAAGTTTTAAAACATGATGATGCAATGCACATGATGACATGATATGCAAAGCATGACACGCAAGCAAAGACAAGGCAAACAACAACGGATAACTGGAAGACACCTGGCACATCGGTCTCGGGGCATCACACTGCAGTGGTGGGGGGCGCGGGGGCGGCGACGCGGGGGAGCTGCAGTAGTGGGGCGCGAGGGCGGCGGGGATTGGGGCGGCGGGGTGGAGAAGAAGGCAGGGAATGAGAGGTTGAGGTTGGGGGAGAGAGGCCAGAGGGAAATAGGTGGAGTGGTGGGAGGGTTAGCAATGGCGCACCTCCCCCTAGTGCGCCATAAGTACGACGACAGCAATGGCGCACCTCCCCCCGGTGCGCCATTAGTAATTGTTTTTTGATTACAGTTCGAGCACTCAAGTTATATTCCACCTAACCGTATCCCCATCAAAACACACACTAGTCTAACTGGTCAGCCCGCAACACACACACTAGGAGGTCCTGGGTTTGATTCCCAGGCTCCCCAATTTTTGTTTTTATGCATTTTTTTTTCTTTGCACATATCTTTTTATGCATGCATCCAAATATAACATGTCACATATGCTAGATGCTCAGAATTTCATGTAGAAAAATAATATGCAGTTTGTTGCCATCTTAACAACATTTAAAATGTTGTTTGATATTTATTTGTGTTTAAATATGTTCAAACTTGTTTAAATCATAACTAAATACCCATAGCTCCAAATTTGACAGCGGGGTGTCGGCGGCGGCGGCGGTGGAGCGGG
>NC_057797.1:738744301-738769083 GCF_018294505.1 Triticum aestivum | reverse complement strand
GGCAGCGGTGGAGCGGGGGGAGGGTGCAGAGGGTGCTCGGCGGCGAGGGGGATCTGGCGAGGGGGATAGCTATCGAGATGGAGGGGGATCGAGATCGAGTGTCCTCATGAATATTCAATATTTTATCATATTGAATATGAAAAAATATCATCAAATTTGAAAAAAATATTCATGAATTCAAAAAGTGCCCGTGAAATTTAAAAATATTCATGATATCAAAAAGTGCCCGAGAAATCAAGACTACAATTTAAATACAGTCGATCTTAGCTAGCTATCTGTTCATAATCTTCTTGTCCTTCTTTTTCGCAAATGGAGTTCTTCTGTGGAACGGACGTCCTTTAGGTAGGGTGGTCCTGCTTCTTCTTGTGGTGTATGCTGCTACTTCATCGTCGTCGTCATGTTCGATCTTCGGGTCGCCGTACTTGTCGAAGTCTTGCTCATTGGCTACTCCATCCATTCCGATGATCTTCCTTTTGTCTCTCCTCACGACAACACGACTGGGCTTTGACGGGTCGGTAATGAAGAAGCATTGGTCCACTTGGGAAGCTAGTACCCATGGCTCATTTTTCGCGGTGACGTTTGCGCCCGCGGTCTTGGATTTGGCTTCGGGTATAACCATGGTGGTGAAATACCGGTCTTCTTTTAGGACGCTCTTGGCCCATCTGACACGGAACATCGGGACCTTCTCTCCAGCGTAGCTCAGCTCCCAGATCTCCTCGATCCTTCCGTAGTATCTGTCCTTGTCGTTACCGGTGTAGGATTCCATCGTTACCATGGAGTTCTGATAACCATCGCTCTTCATGTCCTTGTCCTCGGTGTAGAATGTGTAGCCGTTGATATCGTACGCCTCATAGGTCATCAGGTTGTGCTCGGCGCCCTGTGACAAGGCGAATATGAGTTGTTCTTCCGCGGAAGAATCCTCATGTAAAGGGTACGACAGAAGCTTCTGCTTGAACCAATGCGTGAAACATGAGTTGTGCTCTTTGATTATATCTCCATCCGTCCTCTGTTGGCCTCGGTCATTGTACATCTTCTCAATAAAGGTTTTGTGCTCTACCACCCAAGGATCGACCACGTCTATGTGTTGTAGCGCGACTAGGTTTGCTCTTTCAACGTTGGCGAGTCGACCTTCGAAGTCGACATGCATTTCGCAGCGACCCTCATGGTGACCCCATCCAGCGAGCCTGCCGAGGTGCCTGTTGACGGGCAGACCAATGGGGTTCTCGATGCCTAGATAATTCGTGCAGTAGGAGATGCACTCTTCGGTAAGAAAGCCCCTGGCTATACTTCCCTCTGGACGTGACATGTTGCGAACGTATCCTTTGATGACACCATTCATCCTTTCGAACGGCATCATGCTGTGCAGGAACGTCGGCCCGAGTTGGATGATATCCTCCACGATATGGACCAGCAGATGCACCATAACGTCGAAGAATGCGGGCGGGAAGTACATCTCAAGCTCGCATAGTATCACCACGATCTCTTCCGGTAGCCTTCTGAGTTGCCTCACGCCAACCGACTTCCGGAAGATGACGTCAAAAGAGTTGCATAGGCCAAATAGCGTTTCACAGACGTGCGCGTCCATGATCCCACAGATTGCAACTGGAAGTATCTGCGTCATCAGCACGTGACAGTCGTGAGACTTCATCCCGCTGAACTTCTGCTTCGCTGGGTCTAGGTATTAGCTTATCTTCCCCGCGTAACTGTAAGGAAGTTTTACTCCTACGAGGCAGGTGAAAAACTACTCGATCTCCTCCTGACTTAGAGTGAAGCCCGCGGGAGGATAGTCATTTCCGGTCTTCTTGGCCTTTTTGCCTTTGCGACGACTTTCTGTGTCCTGCTTCGCCTCATCATCATCATCATCATTAGCGTGAAGCTCATGCCTGATGCCCATTGATTTCAAGTCTGCCCTTGCTTTCGGCCCATCTTTGGTCCTCTCTGGCATGTTGAGCAGGGTACCAAGCAGACTCTCGCACACGTTCTTCGTGATATGCATGGCATCAAGGGCTATGAGGCACACGGTGGATCTTCCAGTACGGCAAGTCCCAGAAAACAGACCTTGTTTTCCATACCTTCAGCAGCGGCTCTGGCGCCTTTTGCTTCTTTCCCAGCAGTGGGTAATCTTTCCAATTTTTCAACAGCCCGTCTATTTCCTCGTCGCTCCTCGTACGCGGGCGTCTTCGGAGTTCGGTTTCACCATCGAACAGATCCTTGCGTTTTCTCCACGGGTCATCGTCGCGAAGCCACCTTCGATGTCCCATGAAAACGGTTTTCGAAGACCCGGGATCTCTATCTAGCTGGCGATACGTTGTGTCATCCATGCACCTGACGCATCCAGAAAATCCGTAGACCACCTGCCCCGCGAGATATCCGTAACCGAGATAGTCGTGCACCGTCGTGAGCAGTGCGGCTCTCATAGGGAAATATTCTTTCTCTGCGGCGTCCCACGTATTGGCTGGCGTTTTCCACAGCGTGTCTAGCTCCTCTTTCAGCAGCCCCAGATACAGATTGATGTCGTTCCCTGGTTGTTTTGGCCCTTCAATTAGTATACTCATGTGAATGTACTTCCTCTTCATGCACAACCAGGGGGAAGGTTGTACATCCACACAAACACAGGCCAGGTGCTATGTGTGCTTCTCTGGCTACCAAACGGATTGACTCCATCGGTGCTCGCGCCCAGCACGATGTTCCTTGGATTCTTCCCAAATTCTGGGTGTTCGAAGTTCAACACTTGCCATTGGCTCCCATCCTTAGGGTGACTCAGCATCTTGTCTTTTTTATTTATCTCCGGATCATTTGCGTCATCTTCTCGCTTCTTCTCCTCCCTATCCACGTGCCAACGCAGGAGCTTTGCTACCTTAGGGTCCGCGAAATACCGCTGCAGACGAGGAGTGAACGGAAAGTACCACACCACTTTTCGAGGAGCTTTCTTCCTCTTCTTGTATCGAGTGACGCCGCACAACGGACATATGGTAGACTCTGCGTGCTCGCCCCGATAAATGATGCAATTGTTCATGCACACATGGTATTTCACGTGCGGTAAATCTAGAGGACACACGACTTTCTTCGCCTCCTCGAAACTGGTCGGGCACTTGTTCCCCTTGGAAAGACGTTCTTGCCAGAATGATATGTTCTCGTCGAAGCATGTGTCGGTCATTTTATGTTTTACCTTCATCTCCAAGCCATGAGCGTTACTTTTAGGCGGGTATCCTCGGGTCTGCATCCTTCATACAATGGAGTAACCGCGTCTATCTTCAGTTGATCCAGCTTGGCTTTCTCTCGGGCGACAGCTCTTGCGTTATCCGTCTGCTTGAGAAGCAGCTCTTGAATATGAGGGTCCTGCACCCAGCCCATCGATGGTCCATCGTCGTCTGCTCCTCCGGCATCTTGATCTTCATGATCATGCCCTTCGTCTGCTCCGGCATCTTCCTCATCATCATGTCCGGCGTCTTCTACATGATGACTGTGTACAGCATCACCGTCGTGATCATGTCCTGGAGATTCTTCGTCTTCTCGCCCGCCCGAGCCGCGGTGGTTGTCTTGCTGCCCTTCCTCATTTCTTGCCCGGCCCCCATGGACGACTTCATAGTCATCTTCATCACCTTGCCACCGATAGCCATCCATAAAACCACGCAAGAGCAGGTGGTCTCGCACCTGCACAGAATCCGGGTCCGCAATAAGGCTCTTCAGCTTGCATCTTCGACACGGACATCTTATCTCCGTCTCGTTCTTTTGAAGCATCTCGACCTTCACGGAGCTCAAAAACCTATTCACGATGCCTTCGGTCATCGTGCGGACCATGGTCGCCTGCGGGGTAGAGCAAAACAATATTTTAGAACGAAGAAAAAAATTTGGCATGACTTTCCCTAAAAATAGGACCAAAAAGAATGCATAGTGCCAAAATTCTCGCCGAAACGGAAATGAATCAACATTCCGGCAAAATATTGGCAACTATCGCATTTCAAATACCGGTACCTGCAAACACAAATATATATGCAACACCACAAACATATGCAACACCACAAACATACATAGATCTAGCTAGGCCACAAAAAGTGCATGTGCACGTTGTTGGAGCGAGCTAGGGAGAAAAAAAGTAGATCTACAAAATGAAGATAGCTTTCCCCTTACTTACCTATCAAAAAAAAGGTAATTTCAACACTTAATTTTAATGAATCTATGGTGCAAATGAGGTGAGGAGGAGGAGGCAGCCGACAAGCTTAGAGAAGGAGGTGGGGGGAATTAAGTGGGGAAAGTGAGTGTGTAGGTGTGGCTGTCCAAAAATATCTAGCTGGTCCCAGGTTACTAATAGCGCACCACACAGCCATGCGCCATTAGTAACCCAACATACTAATGGCGCACCACACAGACATGCGCCATTAGTAGTTTTGCAAAAAAGTAAAAAAAAATATACTAATGGCGCACCGTGGCACAGTGCGCCATTACTAGTTTAAACTAGTAATGGCGCACTATGCAACGGTGCGCCATTAGTAGTTTTGCATAAAAGTAAAAAAAATACAGTGGTGGCGCACTCTATGGCTGATGCGCCATTAGTATGTTTGAAAAAAAAAACATTTTGTTACTAGTGGCGCACCGTGTGTCTGGTGCGCCATTAGTGTCTTTCACACTAATGGCGCATCTTCACATGGTGCGCCATTAGTATATAGTAGTGACGCACCACTTCTCTGGTGCGCTATTAGTGTCAATTTCATCTTTAGCCCTTTTTCTAGTACAAATCGATTAGGATGTGGAATTCCAATCAGTATTTGCATAGAAACCGGCCGAGATAATACTTCATATCCGGTTTCTATTTTGAGGGCCGACAACATCAATATGTTTATGTCAGCCGGTTCTACTTTTCTGCCAGGTATGTTAGGTCTGCCACCTCCATAGACCATCTTCGTTATATTCATTTGTATATCATGCAAGATCATCATATTTTGTACACACACATGACATACAGACATAATCAAAATCATCAACAAGTTAAAATGTTCGAAAAGAGAATCTACAATTTATTAAGCAAAGAGAGAGAAAAAACCCTTACCGCTTGCTTGAACGTCGTTGGCTTCTCGGGGTTTTCGTTACAGACCACTGCTCAGCATGCGCCCACCTCCTACCCCTGCATCGTCGCTCACTCCACGCCCAGTCATCGCTGCCATCTCCCCTGCTTGTTCCTTCCCTATCACTGTGATAGAGGACGGCGACGCTTAGGCTGGGAGGAGCTGCTCTGCTAGAAAAAGTGCTTGGACAAGGGCAAAATAATTGTTCCCCGTTAGAAGGTTTCTTCAGTTTGCATAGTCCTAGAAACTCAGAAATAAATATATATATATATGATAAAGATGCCATGCCTTACTGAATTTTAGCGGATGGATCTTTAATAGAAGGTGTTTCATTGCAGAACAAGAAAAAACACAAAAATATTCCTAAAATATTAGCTGCATGGCGTGTAGTTGTCATAGAAACAAAAGTTTGGAAAAATCCTCTGAAATGACATGCAAAGTCAACCAAACAAAAGTATGGAAAGAATTCTATAGCTTCCAACCCTACAAACTAAACAATCTCTATATAAATATTATGAAATCCTTTTGAACCAGAAGGACTTATAACAAGACAAACATGTTATTTGTGAAAAAGGTATAAACAAAGTGCACAATTTGGCTGGATCAAACTAATGTGTATGCTCTAGGCAAGGATCAAGTCCCAGCCAAGTCCATGTGCCAGAAAACACGTCTGCACAGCTTTCAAGCAGCAGTGCAAACTTTTCGGCATCGTACATCTTACTAGAACATACAGTTGTACCACAGATAGATCCAGATAACGTCCTAGGAAGCATTACAATCTTATTGAACTCTGAACAAGACTGCATACTAACTGAGTTGGTCAACGATGATTTTAGCTGGATATGCAGAAGTATCAGGTGGCCATGAAATACTGAGAGGCACCAATGTTGAACCGAACAATTCAGAAAAATGAAGTGACAAAATGAGGGAAACTAGTATACCCCTTCATGACAGAGAGCTTTACTGGATTGAACAAACAAGAAATTACTGCATGGATCAGATAAAACAATTGAAACAAAACTTTAGCAAGGCATGAGATTTAGGCATTTAGCTATGCCCACTGCATAGAAGAAACATGCACAAAAAGATACAGAGATGAGCCACAGTTGGGACTGAATATTCCTAGAAAAATGGTTAAGCAGTGGGCTTTTGTTTTGGGGCATAGAAGTGATGGACAAAACAAAATTACATAGAAACTAACCGAAATCAATCATATGAAGCTATCGTGAACACATTACCTCACTTGCTTTCTTGTTAGCTGCTAGATTCTGTCGGCAGAGCGAGATCCACGAGCTGGTGCCATCTTTGCCTTGCCAGGGCAACTCCAGCTTCGGGTAGCCTGGGATCCGAGCTAAACGGTGAGGGGCGCACCGCGCACAGATCCACGCTTGGCTTTGTTCGCTTAGTGGGCATCTAATCCGCTAGAGGATTTAATCCACCCAGGGGTTGGGAGATCTAGATTCCCCTCAATCCCTCTCTCAGTTTTTGTTCGGTTAGTTCATTTTCTAACTGAAACTTTCTGAATCGAAGACAAACTACTGAGCTACCAAGGTCCATGTCACGAAACAATTTGTAACTACCTCTCTAATCAAAATCTAGCAGTTGGCATTCAAATGCAAGTTCTTCATACAGGCGAAACAGATTATCTAGAAAGCAATATCTAAGAACTCAAAGTTTTATTATTCTTCTTCTTCACACAAGCAAAAAATTAAAGCAGATAAAAAAAGGGAACTAGCGAGCTACCATAGATTCATACATAGATATACTTATATCGGACGAGCCAACAATAAAATGGAGACATGCATATTATAGAACCACCTTGTTACCTCCAAATGATCTCTAAATAATTTTTGTGCATGCGGAGAAACTGTGTCAACACCAAAACTTTCCCCATTTGCGTCAAATTACCGAACCATAATAGTATGATTTTAGTTTTAGGCCAACATCCTACCTCAGGAAAACAATTGAGATATGCAACCGTGATTGCCTCAGAAAGCTGCATCACTGCATCTTGCACTGCCAGTTTCAAGGGAAATGCAAGTTGCTGTTTTAATCTGATTCAATATATTCAATTCAGAAATGGATTCAATGATCATTTCTCTTCCCATAGTACCCTCTATGATAAAATTCATGAACAGGAAGCAATTGCATATAAGAAGTTGCCTGTACAGAATTACAGTGCCTTTCAAAATGAACATAAACTTGATTGTTAATTGATTCCATCTTTGTTGGTCAGCCAACCGTGTCACGAAACCATTTGTAACTGTCCCTAACTAAAATCTAGCAGTTGGCATTAAAATGTAAGTTTTTCATACAGGTAAAACAGATCTCTCAAAAGTGATAGCACAAAACTCACTGTGTTATCAGTTTCATTTTGAATGAAATGAAATACGGAGCTCTGCTCCTTAATAAATTAAAAAAACTCAGAGTTTATCAATCTTCACATAAGCCAGGCATTAAAGTATATAAGAGAGAGAAAAACGGCAACTGCTAGTGAGCTACCATGGATTCCTGTATACCTATATCAGACCGGCCAACCAATACATTGGAGACATAGTACACTTTATAGAACCAACTCACTCCCTCCAAAAGATCTCTGAAAACTAAAAGACACGGCACCCTCATCTCAGGAAAGTAACTAGATAGTACCTAACCAGGATAGACATGCGAAATTACTAAGACTTAATTCCCTTCTCCAGCCCAACATAAGGCATTCGCCTCTAAAGATCTATCAGAACTGAAGGATAAGCAGTAGCTCATACCAGGTTGGCGTACTAAATTTTGCGGGACTTGACACTTCTCTCAAACATCTCTACAAAAAGACCAGGAAAAGATCTTTTGAGGTGCAGATACCCTTGGCTTGCGATCACATCATCCATTTTATTCGAAGAGAACATAAATTCAATGCAAGCATCTTTGAGGTTGGAGTGAATTGCAGAAAACATCGACGTTGAAGGCTAGGGTTGCAGAAACCACACCTCTACGGTTTTGTGCCAAAAATCACTAATTCCGAGGCTAATTTTTTGCAAAAAACACTAGTCGTCCGGTTTGCTCGTTTTAAGTCCGATTATGACAGATAGGTCCCGCTTAACAAGGTGGCGGTGACACGATATAACACATCACAAATAGACAAAATTGCATGGACCAAACTGTAAAAATGAACTAAGAGGATAAGGTTGGTGCTGTGAAAAAAAGGGGCTTTTTGATTTTTTGCCACAACTTTCTTTGGGCTTTAACAATTTGCCACCCTTTAGATTGTAATTGATCCATTGCCATCTTTTACATTGAACTTTGCTATTTTGCCCTCTGTGAGATGGATCCTGCAACAAATGTCCAACATACCCTTTTCCCTGGATTGACCACGAACTGGGAGGTCTCGATCTCTGGTCGTTCCCTTTCCTCTCGCCCGCAAGAACTCGCGAAGACGACAGCGACGGCGAGTTGCGGTCGGGGCTTCTCGACGGCGGCGGCGACTTGCACTTGGTGGTCCTCCACGCCGGCGGCCGGATCCAGCCCAGGAAGGTGTTGCCCTCTCTCTCTCGCCCCCTCCCTCCCGTCCCCTAGGGTTACGCGACTCGGGCCCGGGCTTGGCCGCCGGCCGCCGAGTGCACTGCTCCCGCTGCTGCTTGTGCTGCCGCTGCGGGGGCTGCTTGAGCCGCTGCTTGTGCGCCGCCGCTGTTGCTTGTAAGATCTTGCCCGGCGAGGAGCAGCAAGGGTCGGCGAGGAGCAGCAGGAATGTGCTGGAGAGAGTGCAGCACGAGTTCATCCCTCCCCTGTATTATGTTTGGGTCAAACAATGTACAAGGGCATACTAATCCTCTATTTTCTTCACTTATGTTGTCTATTATTTTCAAAGTTTGTTTTTGTGTTGAAAAGTGGCAAAAGATCAAAGTCCAAACAAAAAAGTGTCATCAGATCAATTACGAAGTAAAGGATGGCAAATTACCAAAGTCCAAAGAAAGTGGTGGCAAATAATCAAATCCCCCGAAAAAAAGAGGACAAGGTCGTGCCTCGGCCTCCCGCTGCCCAGCCGGCGAGCTCACTCCACCTCCTGGCCATGGACGCCCAAGTTCGCCGGCGAGCCCGCCGTCCGGCGGACGCCCCACCCCGCCTCCCCTACATCCCTTCTCCTCTCTCTCTCTCTCCCTCTCCATCTCCCTCTCCCTCTCCTTCTCCCTCTCCCTCTCTCTCTCTCTCTCTCCACGAGCAGCTCGCCCCCGCCTGTGTCGCTCACGGCCAACTCCACGAGCAGCTCGGACCGGTGCGAGGTGAACGTAACAGAGGACCCGATTGCTTTCTTTTCAGGGGTCTTTTTGCAAATCATAACTGTATCAGGGTGTAATTTGCATTTTTCTTTGCCACGTCACTCTATCCAGTGGGACTAGTGTTTTTTGCAAAAAATTAGCCTCAGAATTAGAGTTTTTTGGCACAAAACTATAGAACCGTGGTTTCTGCAACCCTAGCCTTCAATGTCGATGTTTTCTGCAATTCACTCTTCAGGTTGCTGCAATGATGCTGGTCAGCTAGAGCTAAGATGGTCGCCACGGTCTCAACGTCAAGACACTTGCATAGCATCCCTTCACATATCATCTTCATTCTTCCCGTCGCATACTTGTCTGCAGCCATGAGTAAGTGCTTAAACATTTCTCTTTTGTCATCATCCTCAAGATCGTCCATGGAAGGCAATGAATCCGTGTAGATGAAGTGAAGAAATGCCTTGAAAACAGCAGGCTGCATGTCGTCAATAGTTATGTCCTGCGCCCCTTTGTCCGCCATCGGCCCGTAGAACTCCGCATCAAAGACCGCCGATCGCATCGCAAGCAAATTCTTATGAGCTGGAAAAACCTCCCCTTGCACCTTGAAAGTCACGTCCGCTCCCTTCTTCCCCTCTAGAAATATTGCAAGATTATCCAAAAGGTCGGAGGGCGGCAAATCAATCTCAAGTGTTTCCTTGATGACACTGATGTTACGGCATATCTCTCTCAAGGTAGTTTTGGTGATTGATGACAACATGTTTGCGGACTAATCTTGTGCTTTGAATAATTCACAGATTCTCCCCTGGCACGAGACGCCTTCTTCCCCTCGGAGTGTATTTCAAGACGGTGTAGCTCTTTCGTTTCTTTCTCGGTAGACTAGTTGCGTAGAGGGCACCGTACTATCAAGAGGGGGTCCGCTGGGGTTTTGCATGGGTGGAATCATCACGTACACATCAGCTTCTCACCCTCCGAGCATTTCCTTTCCATTGAAGAGATCTCTCCTCTCTTCCTTGTCCTGTCTGGGTCAAAGCGGTAGTACCGTGCACCCGGCGGTAGTACCGCTGAGGAGCCAAGCGGCAGTACCGCTCCGCAGCGATAGTACCGCCCGTGGCTCCACAACAGTAGTACCGCTAGGGGCCTGGCACCTCCGCCTTGTCCTCAGCATCTTTGAGAGATTCCTTCGCTCTCCCGCGCACGCCCCAGCGGTAGTACCGCAGGTACTACGGCCGAAGGGTCACAAGCGGCAGTACCGCTCCACAGCGGTACTACCACCCTTGACCCCACTGTCGTAGTACTGCTGGGCAGTCTGGCTCCTACCGCCTCGATTCGAGAGGTCTTTTTCTCGTGTCGGGTTTTGCGGCACTAGTCACGGTTGTAGTGGCGGTAGTACCGTTCCAGGAGCGGTAGTACCGCCCAACCACCGTGGTAGTATCGCTTTTGGGTCCGTTCCCTACTAGTATCCTCAGCGCGGCAGTACCGCTGGCTGGCGCGGCAGTACCATTGTCCTGGCGGTAGTACCGCCCCCTCTCAGTGGTAGTACCGCCCTGTGCGGGGCTGGTTGGTGGGGGGCAACGGGATTGTTGCCCCCACTATAAAAGGGAGTCCCCTTCTTCCTTCTCACCTACCTCTTCCTCCCCCAAGCTCCATTTATTGATCAAGCTCCATTAAATACTCCAAGCTCCATTTTCGCCCGATCTATCTCTCTAGCCAATCAAACTTGTTGATTTGCTCGGGAGTGGTCGAAAAGGCTCCGATCTACACTTCCACCAAGGGATTTTCGATCCCCCACTCATCCCTAGCGGATCTTGTTACTCTTGGGTGTTTGAGCATCCTAGACGGTTGAGGTCACCTTGGAGCCATATTCCATTGTGGTGAAGCTTCGTGGTCTTGTTGGGAGCCTTCGATTAAGTTGTGGAGATTGCCCCAACCTTGTTTGTAAAGGTTCAGTCGCCGCCTTCAAGGGCACCAATAGTGGAATCACGGCATCTCGCATTGTGTGAGGGCGTGAGGAGAATACGATGGCCCTAGTGGCTTCTTGGGGAGCATTGTGCCTCCACACCGCTCCAACGGAGACGTACTTCCCCTCAAAAGGAAGAAACTTTGGTAACCCATCCTCGTCTTCACCGGATCCACTCTTGGTTATCTCTTACCTTTACTTGTTCAAGCTCTTTAGTGTTTCTTCCCTTGCTTGCTTGTATGCTTGTTGTTATTGCATCATATAGGTTGCTCACCTAGTTACACATCTAGACAACCTACTTTGATGCAAAGTTTAATTTGGTAAAGAAAAGCTAAAAATTGGTAGTTGCCTATTCACCCCCCCCCCCTCTAGTCAACCATATCGATCCTTTCAATTGGCATCAGAGCCTCATCTCTTTATTAAGGACTTTGCCATCCAAAGAGTATGGTTGATACCGTAGACGGTGTGGAGGAACACTCCGATGTGAATCCGATCTCGTCTACGGAGATGGGGGAACTTCGGTCTCTCGTGAGGAGTTCAATGTGGCCTTGGAGACATTGAAAACCTCTATGACGACCGAAGTTGAAAGCATGTTTACTAAATTTCTTGAGGGGCTTAAACTATCCACCGCACCGTTGAAAGTGGGTGATCCCGCCAACAAGGTGACGGATGCTATCCCCGACAAGGGGGAAGCTAGTAGTGAAAAGGCTCCTTCTACTAGTGGCAAGAATGGCACCGGCATCTTTGCCCATGTGGAACCACCACTTGTTTATGGTGGACCGGTTCCTTCCACTCATTTGAATCATGCCGGTCCTCCCCCTAAGATTGTGAAAAATGAGGATTTTGATTCTTGGGTTTACCGCTTTAAACGTCATTTAAATCATGTGAACACTAACCTTTGGAGAATCATTGAAGAAGGTTTCTATCCACATGATCCAAGCAACTTCACTCCTCGAGAAGCCGCAGACAATCAATTCAATGAGAATGCTCTCTTCATCATTCAAGATGCAATTCCACCCGAAGACCTACCTCATCTTCGTCCCTTCGCCTTGGCCAAAGATGCATGGCATTGTGTCGTGTCTCTCTACCGGGGAAGCGCAAGCATTCAACGCTCCAACTATTAAGTGGTACAAGATGAGGCCGATGAGTTTGCAATGAAGGAAGATGAAGAACCTCGTGAGCTTTATCGGAGAGTAACCAAACTCGCGGTCTCACTACGAGATCACGGGAGCAAGGACACGAATGACAATTGGATCAAGCGCAAATTCCTCAAGGCAATGATGCCCTACCACAAGGCCATGTCCTATGTCATTCGTCAAAGACCGGACTTCCACACTTTAACCTCAAGCGAAGTGTTGGATGAGTTTGTGGCCGTGAACATTTTGGACAAGACCGCCGACAATGCGGTGCTCCGTTCTCAACGGGCAAAGAAGCCTAACCTTGCATTTAAGACCAAGCTCACCGTGGAAGAAGAAGAAGAGGAAGAAGAGGAGAGCAACCCCGAAGATACGAACTATGCATATCATGAACACATGGCACTTGCTTCAAGGCAATTTTGGAGCAAGAAAAACTCGAGGCCAAACTTTAGCAAAAACAACTCGAGTGGCACAAGGGGAAAGCAACATGTAAGGACTTGCTACAATTGCGGCAACGTGAGTCATTTAATTGCGGAATGCCCGTATGAGAAGAGGGAAGACAATGGTGGGCTGGTGGCAAACTCATCCGGAAGGACAAGGCCAAGTCGTTCCCCAACAAGAACAACTTCACCAAGAAGACTCCTCCCAAGGCTTTGGTTGTGCAAGAAGAGTACAATGAGGATGATGACGATGATGAAGATGATGAGTCGGTTGCCATGGCCTCCGTTGCCATTGCAACAACGTCACGGGTGTCTCTCTTTGACTCACCCAACGAGAGCATCACTGCCAAGTGCCTCATGGCTAAAGCCACCAACAAGGTAACCTCCAACATGAAAACTACCATCATTAATCATCCTTCCCCAACGGATAGCATTGATGAACTTGAGGGAGCTAATGTGGAGGCTAACGAGTTTGAGGCCTTTATGGGCAAACTCAAGGGAAAATCCAAGAAGCACTTTGTTGCTCTCTTGGAACAACTTGGTGAGGCCAATGACATGATCGAGGCTCACGAAGACACCATCTCTAAGATGGAAGGGCATAGTCGTGACTATGCCGATGAGATTTCGGATCTTTCCAATGCTCTTGAGGAAGAGCGTGGTTGAAAGAACATGCGGTGCCCCCATGTATGGTTTTGGTAATTGATGACAATCTCTATGGACTAATGGTTGCCTTGAGTTATATTTGAAGGTTTTTGTCCATAGGCTTTTCTTGGAGTACATGTGTTGGTTTCAAGGAGAGTTTGTGTCGACCAAGGTGCTATTCAAGGAATTACCTAAAGACTGGTCTTGTGAGAGGTTGATCAAGACTAAGTCAAAGAGTGAATCAATTTGACCAACCCACAAAGCGTAGAAGATGTACCGAGAGGGATCAAGTGATCCCATGGTATGGTAAGCATTGTCAATTACGCTTCGTGTACTAACCCATGGTCTTTGTGAGGGTTCTTTGTGGGGTTAGGTTGCGGTGTGCAAGTTCAAGTGGAGCATCACGAAGAGATCAAATGCTTGAAGCTTGCCGTCCTTTGTGGTGACAATGGACTTGTGAAGATGTGCGGAAGAGTGGCTCACCCATAGTGGAGTATGGGGGAGCAATCAACTAGTCTTCATCAAGTCAACCCAATCAAGAAAGGTGGTCCAACTTGAGGGAGTCAAGATCGTCTTCATCTAGCTCAAGTGGACCATGTGCAAGGCAAAGGTTTGCCCTTGATAGGTTTTCTATTTTACCGATCTCATGATGGTAGTTGGGAGACTGGGTTATAGGATCGATTGTCGTACTATCAAGGGGGGCTCTCGATGAGTAGCTTGATCGTATCGTTCGCTGAGAGCTCAAACCATTGCATCCTTGCATCATCTTTCTTGGTTCTTGTTTGGTTCTCTTTGAGAGTCTTAGAGCTTTTGGTCATCTTGATGACAAGCTTGAGTTCATCGAAAACGGAGTTCGCTTGCATACTCTATGATGTTTTCGTTGTTGGAGGTTTTGCCGGTTCTTCTCGGTTGGAGGTTTCACTCCTGTATTTGTTGGCATACCTCCCCTGTCACTGTTTTGATGCTACTCGTCGTCTTGTTTCCAACAAGCTTGAGTTTGCTCAATTCGGAGCTCATATGCAGAAGTTATGGCAGTTCTTGTTCTCTTGAGTGTGGTTTTGTCAGGGTCCGCGTTGGAAAGGTTTGGGTGGATTCATCATGTTCTCGTCTCCTTCTTTTCCCCTCCTTCTTCCTTGGAGCTTCCTCCGTTTTCTTGCCTCCCTTGTGTGGATGCCATTGTTGGTTGTGGTAGTACTGCTCCCAGGAAAGCGGTAGTACCGTAGGCATCAGCGGTAGTACCGTGCAGTGGCACGGTAGTACCGCAGGTGCCCACGGTAGTACCGCTCCCCTGGAGCCGCACTACCGCTGCCCACCAGGCTAGTGCCGCCCCTTTGCACTAGTAGGAGCGGATGTAATTT
Organism: Triticum aestivum; assembly: GCF_018294505.1. NCBI lineage: Eukaryota > Viridiplantae > Streptophyta > Magnoliopsida > Poales > Poaceae > Triticum > Triticum aestivum. Next base: position 738,754,231 of record NC_057797.1, on the reverse strand, counting down.
TTTACATCCGCACCTACCGCGGTAGTACCGCTTTCGCCGTGCGGTAGTACCGCGCTATGCGGTCAGGCAGTAGTACCGCCCCTCGGCAGTACTACTGTGTCGGGTTTTTGCTACTTCTGTTTCTTTGCGGAAGTAGGCACGGAAGTTTCCCTTTTCCCCTGGCTGGGACTTTCGCCTCGCGGTAGTACCGCATGGGGGCGCGGTAGTACCGCGCGTGCGGAAGTTCCGCCTCCAGCTCATGTGCGTCTGTTTATCGGTTCTGTGTTGGGGTTGCGGCAGTTGAAGGAAATATGCCCTAGAGGAAATAATAAAGTTATTATTTATTTCCTTATATCATGATAAATGTTTATTATTCATGCTAGAATTGTATTAACCGGAAACATGATACATGTGTGAATACATAGACAAACAGAGTGTCACTAGTATGCCTCTACTTGACTAGCTCGTTAATCGAAGATGGTTATCTTTCCTAACCATGAACAAAAGAGTTGTTATTTGATTAACGTGATCACATCATTAGAAGAATGATGTGATTGACTTGACCCATTCCGTTAGCTTAGCACTCGATCGTTTAGTATGTTGCTATTGCTTTCTTCATGACTTATACATGTTCCTATGACTATGAGATTATGCAACTCCCGTTTGCTAGAGGAACACTTTGTGTGCTACCAAACGTCACAACGTAACTGGGTGATTATAAAGGAGCTCTACAGGTGTCTCCAAAGGTACATGTTGGGTTGGCGTATTTCGAGATTAGGATTTGTCACTCCGATTGTCGGAGAGGTATCTCTGGGCCCTCTCGGTAATGCACATCACATAAGCCTTGCAAGCATTGCAACTAATGAGTTAGTCGCGAGATGATGTATTACGGAACGAGTAAAGAGTCTTGCCAGTAACGAGATTGAACTAGGTATTGAGATACTGACGATCGAATCTCGGGCAAGTAACATACCGATGACAAAGGGAACAATGTATGTTGTTATGCGGTTTGACCGATAAAGATCTTCGTAGAATATGTAGGAGCCAATATGGGCATCCAGGTCCCGCTATTGGTTATTGACCAGAGAGGTGTCTCGGTCATGTCTACATAGTTCTCGAACCCGTAGGGTCCGCACGCTTAACGTTCGTTGACGATATAGTACTATGTGAGTTATGTATGTTGGTGGCCGAATGTTGTTCGGAGTCCGGGATGAGATCACGGACATGACGAGGAACTCCGGAATGGTCCGGAGATAAAGTTTGATATATGGGATAATAGTGTTTGGTCACCGGAAGGGTTCCAGAAATCACCGGAGGGGTTCCGGATGTTTCCCGAAATGTTTGGGTACGAGAACACTTTATTTGGGCCAAAGGGGAAAGCCCACAAGGTTTTTGGAAAGCGCAAAAGGAAGTTTTGCGGAGTCCAGGGGCTAGACGCCAGGGTCCCTGGCGTCTGGGTCCAGACGCCGGGAACCCTGGCGTCTGGCCCTGGAGTCCGAGAAGGACTCTTGCCTTTCGGGTGAAACCGACTTTGTGGAGGCTTTTACTCCAAGTTTCGACCCCAGGGCTCAACATATAAATAGAGGGGCAGGGCTAGCACCAAAGACACATCAAGAAACACCAAGCCGTGTGCCGGCAACCCCGTTCCCTCTAGTTTATCCTCCGTCATAGTTTTCGTAGTGCTTAGGCGAAGCTCTGCGGAGATTGTTCTTCACCAACACCGTCACCACGCCGTCGTGCTGCCCGAACTCATCTACTACTTCGCCCCTCTTGCTGGATCGAGAAGGCGAGGACGTCACCGAACCGAACGTGTGCAGAACTCGGAGGTGCCGTGCTTTCGGTACTTGGATCGGTCGGACGTGAAGACGTACGACTACATCAACCGCGTTGATATAACGCTTCCGCGAACGGTCTACAAGGGTACGTAGACAACACTCTCCCCTCTCGTTGCTATGCATCACCATGATCTTGCGTGTGCGTAGGAATTTTTTTGAATTTACTACGTTCCCCAACAGTGGCATCCGAGCTAGGTTTTATGTGTTGATGTTGTGCACGAGTAGAACACAAGTGAGTTGTGGGCGATATAAGTCATACTGCTTACCAGCATGTCATACTTTGGTTCGGCGGTATTGTTGGATGAAGCGGCCCGGACCGACATTACGCGTACGCTTACGCGAGACTGGTTCTACCGACGTGCTTTGTACACAGGTGGCTGGCGGGTGTCAGTTTCTCCAACTTTAGTTGAACCAAGTGTGGCTACGCCCGGTCCTTGCAAAGGTTAAAACAGCACCAACTTGACAAACTATCGTTGTGGTTTTGATGCGTAGGTAAGATTGGTTCTTGCTTAAGCCCGTAGCAGCCACGTAAAACTTGTAACAACAAAGTAGAGGACGTCTAACTTGTTTTTGCAGGGCATGTTGTGATGTGATATGGTCAAGACATGATGCTAAATTTTATTGTATGAGATGATCATGTTTTGTAACCGAGTTATCGGCAACTGGCAGGAGCCATATGGTTGTCGCTTTATTGTATGCAATGCAATTGCGCTGTAATGCTTTACTTTATCACTAAGCGGTAGCGATAGTCGTGGAAGCATAAGATTGGCGAGACGACAACGATGCTACGATGGAGATCAAGGTGTCGCGCCGGTGACGATGGTGATCACAACGGTGCTTCTAAGATGGAGATCACAAGCACAAGATGATGATGGCCATATCATATCACTTATATTGATTGCATGTGATGTTTATATTTTATGCATCTTATCTTGCTTTGATTGACGGTAGCATTTTAAGATGATCTCTCACTAATTATCAAGAAGTGTTCTCCCTGAGTATGCACCATTGCGAAAGTTCTTCATGCTGAGACACCACGTGATGATCGGGTATGATAGGCTCTACGTTCAAATACAACGGGTGCAAAACAGTTGCACACGCGGAATACTCAGGTTATACTTGACGAGCCAAGCATATACAGATATGGCCTCGGAACACAGAGACTGAAAGGTCGAGCGTGAATCATATAGTAGATATGATCAACATAGTGATGTTCACCAATGAAACTACTCCATCTCACGTGATGATCGGACATGGTTTAGTTGATTTGGATCACGTGATCACTTAGAGGATTAGAGGGATGTCTATCTAAGTGGGAGTTCTTTAGTAATATGATTAATTGAACTTAAATTTATCATGAACTTAGTCCTGGTAGTATTTTGCAAATCTTGTTGTAGATCAATAGCTCGCGTTGTTGCTTCCCTGTGTTTATTTTGATATGTTCCTAGAGAAAATTATGTTGAAAGATATTAGTAGCAATGATGCGGATTGGATCCGTGATCTGAGGTTTATCCTCATTGCTGCACAGGAGAATTATGTCCTTGATGCACCGCTAGGTGACAGACCTATTGCAGGAGCAGATGCAGACGTTATGAACGTTTGGCTAGCTCAATATGATGACTACTTGATAGTTTAGTGCACCATGCTTAACGGCTTAGAATCGGGACTTCAAAGACGTTTCGAACGTCATGGACCATAAGAGATGTTCCAGGAGTTGAAGTTAATATTTCAAGAAAATACCCGAGTTGAGAGATATGAAGTCTGCAACAAAGTTCTATAGCTAAAAGAAGGAGGAGAATCGCTCAACTAGTGAGTATGTGCTCAGATTGTCTGGGTACTACAATCGCTTGAATCAAGTGGGAGTTAATCTTCCAGATAAGATAGTGATTGACAGAATTCTCTAGTCACCATTACCAAGTTAGTAGAACTTCGTGATGAACTATGATATGCAAGGGATAACGGAAACAACTCCCAAGCTCTTCGTGATGCTGAAATCAACGAAGGTAGAAATCAAGAAAAACATCAAGTGTTGATGGTTGACAAGACCACTAGTTTCAAGAAAAGGGCAAAGGGAAGAAGGGGAACTTTAAGAAGAACGGCAAGCAAGTTGCTGCTCAAGTGAAGAAGCCCAAGTCTGATCCTAAGCCTGAGACTAAGTGCTTCTATTGCAAAGGGACTGGTCACTAGAAGTGGAACTGCCCCAAGTATTTGGCGGATAAGAAGGATGGCAAGGTAAACTAAGGTATATTGGATATACGTGTTATTGATGTGTACTTTACTAGTGTTTATAGCAACCCCTCGGCATTTGATACTGGTTCAGTTGCTAAGAGTAGTAACTCAAAACGGGAGTTGCAGAATAAACAGAAACTAGTAAAGGGTGAGGTGACGATGTGTGTTGGAAGTAGTTCCAAGATTGATATGATCATCATCGCACACTCCCTATACTTTCGGGATTAGTGTTGAAACTAAATAAGTGTTATTTGGTGTTTGCGTTGAGCATGAATATGATTTGATCATGTTTATTGCAATACGGTTATTCATTAAAGTCAGCGAATAATTGTTGTTCTGTTTACATGAATAAAACCTTCGATGGTCATACACCCAATGAAAATAGTTCGTTGGATCTCGATCATAGTGTTACACATATTCATAATATTTAAGCCAAAAGATGCAAAGTTAATAATGATAGTGCAACTTATTTGTGGCACTGCCGTTTAGGTCATATCGGTGTAAAGCGCATGAAGAAACTCCATACTGATGGACTTTTGGAACCACTTGATTATGAATCACTTGGTGCTTGCGAACTATGCCTTATGGGCAAGATGACTAAAGACTCCGTTCTCCGGAACAATGGAGCGAGCAACAGATTTGTTGGAAATCATATGTACTGATGTATGTGGTCCGATGAATATTAAAGCTCGCGACAAGTATCATTATGTTCTGACCTTCACAGATGATTTGAGCAGATATGAGTATATCTACTTGATGAAACACAAGTCTGAAATATTTGAAAATTTCAAAGAATTTCAGAATGAAGTGGAGAATCATCGTAAAAAAATAAAAAGTTTCTACGATATGATCGCAGAAGTAAAATATTTGAGTTACGAGTTTGGCCTTCAGTTAAAAACAATGTGAAATAGTTTCACTACTCACGCCACCTGGAACACCACAGTGTAATGGTGTGTCCGAACGTCATAACCGTACTTTATTGGATATAGTACAATCTATGATGTTTCTTACCGATTTACCAATATCGTTTTGGGATCATGCATTAGAGACAGCTGCATTCACGTTAAAAAGGGGCACCATCTAAGTCTGTTGAGACGACACAGTCTGAACTGTGGTTTGGCAAGAAACCAAAGTTGTCGTTTCTTAAAGTTTGGGATTGTGATGCTTATATGAAAAAGTTTCATCCTGATAAGCTCAAACCCAAATCAGGAGAAATATGTCTTCATAGGATACCCAAAGGAGACTGTTGGGTACACCTTCTATCACAGATACGAAGGCAAGACATTCGTTGCTGAGAATGGATCCTTTCTAGAGAAGGAGTTTCTCTCGAAAGAAGTGAGTGGGAGGAAAGTAGAAAACTTGATAAGGTAATTGTACCTTCTCCCTTATTGGAAAGTAGTTCATCACAGAAATCTGTTCTTGTGACTACTACACCAATTAGTGAGGAAGCTAATGATGATGATCATGTAACTTCAGATCAAGTTACTACCGAATCTCGTAGGTAAACCAGAGTGAGATCCGCACCAGAGTGGTACGGTAATCCTTTTCTGGAAGTCATGTTACTAGACCATGACGAACTTGCGAACTATGAGGAAGCGATGATGAGCCCAGATTCCGCGAAATGGTTTGAGGCCATGAAATTTGAGATATGATCCATGTATGAGAACAAAGTATGGACTTTGATGGATTTGCCCGATGATCGGCAAGCCATAGAAATAAATGGATCTTCAAGAGGAAGACGGACGCTGATAGTAGTGTTACTATCTACAACGCTAGACTTGTCGAAAAAGGTTTTTGACAAAGTTCAAGGTGTTGACTACGATGAAATTTTTCTCACTCGCAGCGATGCTTAAGTCTGTCCAAATCATGTTAGCAATTGTCGCATTTTTATGAAATCTGGCAAATGGATAAACAAAACTACATTCCTTAATGGATTTAAAGAAGAGTTGTATATGATGCAACCAGAAGGTTTTGTCAATCCTAAAGGTGCTAACAAAATATGCAAGCTCCAGCGATCCATCTATGGACTGGTGCAAGCATCTTGGAGTTGGAATATATGCTTTGATAAGTTGATTAAAGCATATAGTTTTATACAGACTTGCGGTGAAGCCTGTATTTACAAGAAAGTGAGTGGGAGCACTACAACATTTTTGATAAGTATATGTGTATGACATATTGTTGATCGGAAATAATGTAGAATTATTCTGCAAAGCATAAAGGAGTGTTTGAAAGGATTTTCTCAAAGAAAACCTCGGTGAAGCTGCTTACATATTGAGCATCAAGATCTATAGAGATAGATCAAGACGCTTGATAAGTTTTTTTTCTTTCAATGAGTACATACCTTGACAAGATTTTGAAGTAGTTCAAAATGGAACAGTCAAAGAAAGAATTCTTGCCTGTGTTACAAGGTGTGAAATTGAGTAAGACTCAAAGCCCGACCACGGCAGAAAATAGAATGAGAATGAAAGTCATTCCCTATGCCTTGGCCATAGGTTCTATAAAGTATGTCATGCTATGTACCAGACCTATTGTATACCCTACACTAATTTTGGCAATGGAGTACAATAGTGATCTAGGAGTAGATCACTGGACAGCGGTCAAAAATTATCCTTGGTGGAATAAGGATATGTTTCTCGATTATGGAGGTGAAAAAAGATTCGTCGTAAAAGGGTTACGTCGATACAAGTTTTGGCACTGATCCGGATGACTCTTAGTCTTCATCTGGATACATATTGAAAGTGGGAGCAATTAGCTAAAGTAGCTCTGTGCAAAGCATTGTAGACATAAAAAATTGCAAAATACTTACGGATCTAAATATGGCAGACCCGTTGACTAAACTTCTCTCACAGGCAAAATATGATCACACCTTAGTACTCTTTGGGTGTTAATCACATAGCAATGTGAACTAGATTACTGACTCTAGTAAACCCTTTGGGTATAGGTCACATGACAATGTGAACTATGGGTGTTAATCACATGGTGATGTGAACTATTAGTGTTGAATCACATGGCGATGTGAACTAGATTATTGACTCTAGTGCAAGTGGGAGACTGAAGGAAATATGCCCTAGAGGCAATAATAAAGTTATTATGTATTTCCTTATATCATGATAAATGTTTATTATTCATGCTAGAATTGTATTAACCGGAAACATAATACATGTGTGAATACATAGACAAACAGAGTGTCACTAGTATGCCTCTACTTGACTAGCTCGTTAATCGAAGATGGTTATCTTTCCTAACCATGAACAAAAGAGTTATTATTTGATTAACGGGATCACATCATTAGAAGAATGATGTGATTGACTTGACCCATTCTGTTAGCTTAGCACTCGATCGTTTAGTATGTTGCTATTGCTTTCATCATGACTTATACATGTTCCTATGACTATGAGATTATGCAACTCCCGTTTGCCAGAGGAACACTTTGTGTGCTACCAAACGTCACAACGTAACTGGGTGATTATAAAGGAGCTCTACAGGTGTCTCCAAAGGTACATGTTGGGTTGGCATATTTCGAGATTAGGATTTGTCACTCCGATTGTCGGAGAGGTATCTCTGGGCCCTCTCGGTAATGCACATCACATAAGCCTTGCAAGCATTGCAACTAATGAGTTAGTCGCGAGATGATGTATTACGGAACGAGTAAAGAGACTTGCCGGTAATGAGATTGAACTAGGTATTGAGATACTGACGATCGAATCTCGGGCAAGTAACATACCGATGACAAAGGGAACAATGTATGTTGTTATGCGGTTTGACCGATAAAGATCTTCGTAGAATATGTAGGAGCCAATATGGGCATCCAGGTCCTGCTATTGGTTATTGACCAGAGAGGTGTCTCGGTCATGTCTACATAGTTCTCGAACCCGTAGGGTCCGCACGCTTAACGTTCATTGACGATATAGTACTATGTGAGTTATGTATGTTGGTGGCCGAATGTTGTTCGGAGTCCGGGATGAGATCACGGACATGACGAGGAACTCCGGAATGGTCCGGAGATAAAGTTTGATATATGGGATAATAGTGTTTGGTCACCGGAAGGGTTCCGGAAATCACCGGAAGGGGTTCCGGATGTTTCCCAAAATGTTTGGGTACAGAACACTTTATTTGGGCCAAAGGGGAAAGCCCACAAGGTTTTTGGAAAGCGCAAAAGGAAGTTTTGCGGAGTCCAGGGGCTAGACGCCAGGGTCCCTGGCGTCTGGGTCCAGACGCCGGGAACCCTGGCGTCTGGCCCTGGAGTCCGAGAAGGACTCTTGCCTTTCGGGTGAAACCGACTTTGTGGAGGCTTTTACTCCAAGTTTCGACCCCAGGGCTCAACATATAAATAGAGGGGCAGGGCTAGCACCAAAGACACATCAAGAAACACCAAGCCGTGTGCCGGCAACCCCGTTCCCTCTAGTTTATCCTCCGTCATAGTTTTCGTAGTGCTTAGGCGAAGCTCTGCGGAGATTGTTCTTCACCAACACCGTCACCACGCCGTCGTGCTGCCCGAACTCATCTACTACTTCGCCCCTCTTGCTGGATCGAGAAGGCGAGGACGTCACCGAACCGAACGTGTGCAGAACTCGGAGGTGCCGTGCTTTCGGTACTTGGATCGGTCGGACGTGAAGACGTACGACTACATCAACCGCGTTGATATAACGCTTCCGTGAACGGTCTACAAGGGTACGTAGACAACACTCTCCCCTCTCGTTGCTATGCATCACCATGATCTTGCGTGTGCGTAGGAATTTTTTTGAAATTACTACGTTCCCCAACAGCAGTACCGTGGGTCGGTACGGTAGTACCGCACAGCCGTGCGGTAGTACCACTTGGTTGCAAGCAGTAGTACCGCGCGGCCTTGCGGTAGTACCGCTGGCCAGGCACGGTAGTACCGCTGGCCGCGGGCTGGTTGGTGGGTAACGGTTGGATTTTTCCCCACCTATAAAAGGGGGTCTTCTTCCCCAATGAACCTTATCCTTTTAGCTCGTGTTCTTCCCCCATTGTTGACCTTTTTCAAGCTTGCTAACTCTCAATCCCTCCAATGATTCTTGCTAGTTCTTGAGGGAAAAGAAAGAGGAGATCTAGATCCATGTTTCCACCAATCACTTTCTCCTCCAAGTGAGGGTAACCCCTTGGATCTAGAACTTGGAGTTCTTCGTGTTCTTCTTTCGTTCTTCCTCTCATTTTCTTCCCTAGCATTAGTTGCTTTGGTGGGATTGGGAGAGAAGGACTTGGGCACTCCGTGTGCCCTTGCCATTGCATTTGGTGCATCGGTTTGAGTTCTCCACGGTGATACGTGGAAGTGAAGGTTGAGAAGCTTATTACTCTTGGGTGTTTGGGCACCCTAGAGCTTGTTCCTCTTGGGTGCCTTGGCGCCCTAGACTGTTGGTGGTGTTCGGAGCTCAATCATAGTGGTGTATAGCTCCGGGCAAGCGTCGGGGTCTCCAATTAGGTTGTGGAGATCGCCCCGAGCAATTTGACGGGTTCGGTGACCGCCCCCAAGGGTTGCCATTTGTACGGGTTCGGTGACCGCCCTCAAGGGTCCCTTAGTGGAATCACGGCATCTTGCATTGTGCGAGGGTGTGAGGAGATTATGGTGGCCCTAGTGGCTTCTTGGGGAGCATTGTGCCTCCACACCGCTCCAAACGGAGATTAGCATCCGCAAGGGTGTGAACTTCGGGATACATCATCGTCTCCGCGTGCCTCGGTTATCTCTTACCCGAGCCTTTTACTTATGCACTTTACTTTGTGATAGCCATATTGTTTCCTGTCATATATCTTGCTATCACATAGTTGCTTATCTTGCTTAGCATAAGTTGTTGGAGCACATAGGTGAGCCTAGTTGTTTTAGGTTTTGTGCTTGACATATTAACCGCTAGGTTTATTCCGCATTTGTTCA
>NC_057797.1:738735162-738743940 GCF_018294505.1 Triticum aestivum | reverse complement strand
CTCTTGAGGAAGAGCGTGGTCTTCGTTTGGCTCTTGAGGAGTCACACAACGTTGATCATGCTAAGTTAAAGAAAGATTATGATCATGCCCTCATTGTTTCTCGTGTGCTAAATTCTGAGAAGGCCAAACTCGGGGTTGATCTTGCTAGACTCAAAGAGGAGTTTGATATACTTGACAAGGCCCACAAGGCCTTGAAGGGTATTCACGCTAGTCTCAAGGAGTCTCATGATCAACTCCAAGTGAAGCTAACTAAGGAGAAAGCAACTTTTCCTCATATGGTTTTAATTGATAATGCAAATGCTACTAATCCGTGTTGTGAGCATATACATCTTGTTGAGGAAAATGCTAAGTTGAAGGAGCAACTTGAGAGAGGTCTTGCGACTTGCATACAAGGCAAGAAGAACCTCAACGATCTCTTGATCAACCAAAAGGGAGGTGTGGCCAAGGAAGGGGTTGGGTACGTGCCCGACTCCAAGAAGAAGAAGAAGAATGACAAGACCAAACGACCTCCTCCCCTCATGCAAACCTTTGTGAGGGAGGGAGAGAGTGCCCCCGAGGAGAAGAAGAAGAACAATGTCAAGAAGGGCAATGTCACCCCTCCCAACAAAGCCGGCGATTTTAATCCTTCTTATGTGTTATGCCGTGCTAGTGATGGGCATGTTTATGCCAAATTTGTTGGTTCTCTTCATGAGTACATTGAATGGTCTATTTGGGTTCCTAAGACCCTTGTTACTAACATCAAAGGACCCATTACAAAATGGGTACCTAAAACCAAGCATTGATCTCTTGTAGGTGTTTGCTTCCAGTGGTGGATCATGGTTGCTCGATAGCGGAGCTACAAATCATATGACCGGAAGCAAGGACTTGGTGGTGGACATGCACAAAGTTCCATCTATGCCCACCAATGTCGAGTGGGGTGACGCCTCATCCTCTAAGGTATTGGGACTTGGCAAGGTGGTCATCTCTCATGATCTCACGATCGAGAAGGTCATGCTTGTTGAGTCCCTTGCATACAATTTACTTTCCGTTCGTCAACTTGCAATCATGGGCTTTGCCACTTTCTTTGACATCGATACCGTGGCCCTCTTGTGGAGCAAGACTCTTAAAGTAGCTTTTGTTGGGCATGTCGAGAACGGTCTATATGTGATTAACTTTTCGGAGCGACCCACTAAGACCGCGACATGCCTAATGGCTAAAGTTGATGTGGGATGGCTTTGGCATCGCCGTTTAGCCCATGTCAATATGAGATCTTTGCAAAGTCTCCTCAAGGGGGACCATGTCCGTGGACTAACGGATGTTAGTTTTGTTAAAGATCGTGCTTGCAGTGCCTGTATCGAAGGAAAGCTACATGAGAAGGCTCACCTTCCCACGACTATCATTTACTCAAAGAGGCCCTTGGAGCTCCTTCACATGGATCTTTTTGGGCCCCCATCCTTCGATAGTCTTGGAGGTAGGAAGTATTGCTTGGTGATTTTGGATGACTACTCAAGGTACACGTGGGTGTATTTCTTCAAGAGGAAGAGCGAGACCCAACAAACCGTCATTGACTTTGCAAATGAAGCACAACGTCAACACAATGCAAAGATCTTGACAATAAGAAGTGACAACGGCACCGAGTTCAAGAACTACACCTTGGATGAATTTCTTAGTGATGAGAGAATCAAGCATCAATATTCCGCACCATACACCCCTTAACAAAACGGTGTTGCGGAGAGGAAGAACCGGACGTTGATGGATGCGGCAAGGACCATGATGGCGGAGTTCAAGTCTCCATACAACTTTTGGGCCGAAGCCATCAACACCGCATGTCATGCATCCAATCGGCTCTACCTCCACAAGGGCTTGAACAAGACTCCATATGAGATACTCACCGATAACAAGCCCAACCTCAAGTACTTCCGAGTATTCGGGTGTAAGTGTTTCATTCTCAAGAAAGGTGTTCGGTTGTCTAAATTTGAGGCTAGAGCTTATGAGGGCATATTTGTTGGTTATGCTACAAACTCTCATGCTTACCTTGTCCTCAATAAATCCACGGGGCTTATTGAGGAGACGTGTAACGTGGAGTTTGATGAGAATAATGGCTCCCAAGTGGAGCAAAGTGGCACTTGTGATGTAGGTGATGAAATTCCTCCTCAAGCCATAAGAAGAATGGGTGTTGGTTTCATCCTACCCATTGAGGAACCCCTTGTGGCCGAAGGAGAAGGACAATGCTCCACTCAAGTGGATCCATCACCAACCCAAGGCCCACATGCTTCCGAAGAACAAAGTGAAGGCCCTCAACCTCATGAACAAGACCAAGGGCAAGATCATACTCAAGACGGTGTTGACACACCAAGTGACGCCCAAGGTCAAGTTCTCTCCCCCGAGCAAGTTCAAGATCAAGAACAAGTTCATGACAGTGCTCAAGATGATCAAGTAACCGCTCCTCAACTCACCACCAAGGAGGAATTAGAGCGTCGTGCCGCCAAGGTTGCTTCCAAGCTCTCCACCAAGGATCATCTCATGACGAATGTGCTTGGAAGCTTAAGAAAGGGGGTAAGCACTCATAGACAATTAGCAAATTATTGTGAGCATCACGCGTTTGTCTCTTGTGTGGAACCCCACAAGGTCTATGAGGCGCTAGAAGATCCGGATTGGCTCAATGCCATGCACGAAGAACTCAACAACTTCGAGCACAACAAAGTGTGGAGATTGGTGCCAAGGCCAATGGGGAACCACAATGTCATTGGAACCAAGTGGATATTCAAGAACAAGCAAGATTCCCATGGGATTATCATTCGCAACAAGGCTCGTTTGGTAGCACAAGGCTACTCCCAAGTCGAGGGTATCGACTACGGTGAAACCTTTGCTCCCGTTGCTCGTCTTGAATCCATTCGCATGTTGATTGTATATGCTTCTCATCATAACTTTAAGTACAACAAATGGATGTGAAGAGTGCTTTTCTTAATGGTCCCATTAATGAATTGGTTTACGTCAAGCAACCCCCCGGGTTCGAGGATCCCTACTTTCCCGATCATGTGTATCAACTCGATAAGGCACTCTATGGCCTTAAACAAGCCCCACGTGCGTGGTATGACCACCTTACCGAGTTGTTACAAGACCGTGGTTTTGAAGTTGGGCTAATCGACCCCACTCTTTTTACTAAGAAGGTCAAAGGGGAGTTGTTTGTGTGCCAATTATATGTTGATGATATTATCTTTGGTTCTCCTAACAAAGCTTTCAATGAGGAATTTGCCGCTCTCATGACCTCAAAGTTCGAGATGTCCTCCATGGGAGAGTTGAAGTTCTTTCTAGGGTTCAAAGTGAAGCAAAGAAGAGAAGGAACCTTCATCAATCAATCCAAATACACTCAAGACATGCTCAAGAGATTCAAGCTAAGTGACGTCAAGTCGGATGCCCACCAAGTGCCAACTTGACTTAGATCCCAATGGTAAAGTGATGGATCAAAAGGTATATCGTTCCATGATTGGATCCTTGCTTTACCTTTGTGCATCTAGACCGGACATCATGTTGAGTGTGGGAATTTGTGCACGGTTTCAAGCCGCACCTAAGGAAAGTCACTATGTGGCGGTCAAACGAATCTTTCGATATTTGGCTCATACCCCAAACTTTGGCTTATGGTACCCAAGAGGATCAAACTTCAAGATTGTAGGGTACTCAGATTCCGATTGGGCGGGAGACAAAGTGGATAGGAAGTCCACTTCCGGAGGGTGCCAATTCCTTGGTTACTCTTTGGTAAGTTGGTCTTCCAAAAAGCAAAGTTGTGTGTCTCTCTCGTCCACTGAGGCGAGTATGTTGCCGCCGGTAGTTGTTGTGCACAACTTCTATGGATGAGGCAAACTTTAAAGGATTACGGTGTCACTTGTGACAAAGTGCCTCTTTGGTGTGACAATGAAAGTGCCATCAAGATTTCTCTCAACCCAGTGCAACACTTCAAGACGAAGCATATTGAGATTCGGTATCACTTCATCCGGGATCACATTAGGCGAGGAGAGATCGAGCTCAACTATGTCAACACTCATGACAACCTTGCAGATATTTTCACGAAGCCCTTGGATGAAGCAAGATTTCCCGAGTTAAGGCATGAGCTAAATATCATTAATTCGAGCAATGTGGCTTGAACTTGTGCACACCCTACCACGCTCAATTTGTTGTCTAGTTTAGGTGTAGCCATGGACATAGGGGGAGTGTTGTTCTCTCAATGAACTCTCCCCCCCCCCATTATGCATAAATTGATCAAGTCTTTCACTTTAGCCATTGTTGATGGCACTTGTGCTTCAAAGACGAGTTTTGGTCATGGGCCCAAGGTTAAAATCTCCGCGGTGCCATACCTTTTGACTCAAACATAGGTGGCCTCGGCCACCGCCCTCTTTTGAAGAGGTGTGTCTTGGTCTCTTGCTGTTTTTGTCGTTTCATCGAGCTAAAGCCATGTTTGTTTAGTTGCCGTGGCGTGTTGGGCGGTACTACCGCTGGTGGTGCGCGGTACTACCGCTCGTAAGCGGTACTACTGCCCCCCAGCACGGTACTACCGCCGGGGGACGAGAACAAGGGGTTAAGTCGGGGCAGGGGGAGGTTTCTTCTCCCCCATACCCATTCACTTCGCCCCTCTTTTCTCTTCCTCTCTCCAGCCTCCACTCGCCGCGGGAGGGCTCCGGCGGATCTCCGTCTCCGGGGCGTCCCTCTCCATTTTCTTTGGTGGAGTCGATCCCCACCTCGTCCTCTTGCCATGGATGCCGGTATTGCCCCCGTTCCTTCTTTCGTTTTGTCTCTTTTTCAGTTCTTGTTTCTTAGGGGCAATGGTGGTTGCATCTCTAGATTTTTGGCTAAATCTAGGCTTGAGTTGGTTGAAGAAGGCAACTAGACTATCTCGATTAGAGTTTGGTAGGATTATTTTTGAATTTGGTAGGCCGGTAGTGCCGGATCTGACCACGGTAGTAGGAACCCGCTGTTTCACCGCCTCGTGCTATAAGAAACTGTTGTTTCTCCGCCTCAAGCAGTACTACCGCTCTCTTTGGAGCAGTACTACCGCTTGACCTAGAGCGGTACTACCGCTCCCTTTGGGGTGGTACTACCGCTTGGGGGCGGTACTACCGCGGGCAAGTCACGGTACTACCGCTGCATGCCAATTTCCATCATTTTTCTGCCTTACCTTGATCTTTTTGCTGAGTTTGTTGGCTTATGCTCGTTCTTTCTAGTTGTTTTGCGTGTTCTTGTGTTTGGCTCCAGGTGATGACCTTTCCAAGCAGCAAGGTCGTCGTATCAACCCGGGGCGTGCCACATCAAAACGCTACCGCACCTCAGAGCCAGCCGGTGGTTCCTCGAGCACCCAACCACCTCCAGCAAGTGCATCTGCAAGTGTTCCTCCACCTCCTCGGCAATCGAAGCGAGCCGCCAACAAGCCAAAAGGGAAGACTGTGACTGAGATGGCCAACAAGGATTTTTGGGAGAAGCGTTGCCGCAACCCCTATGCGGTGGACCAAGAACCCACTTTGGTCAACCGCCCATTCTGGAACCGTTTTCAGTTTGCCATCTACTTTGATGTGATCAAGGCCAAGAAGAATCTTTTTGTTGATGTTCGCTCCATTGACACTGATGCTATGGAGAAGGACCCAGAGTACTTTGGCGAAGCCCTTCAGATGTGCACTCAGTTGAACATTCTCAGGATCATGCAATTCAACAAGGATTTCGATGCGGATTTGGTGGCTCAATTCTATGCCACCGTCCATCTTGGGACAGATGTCGATAGGACTCTGACATGGATGACCAATGGCAAGCTGCTTTCCGTCAAGTGGCAGGCGTTCATGGGGTTACTTGATGTGGTGGATAACGGGCTTGAGACTCCTGTCGGTTTCTGTCCTCACCGCAATGCTACATCCACCCACAAGCAAGCCCTTTGGCCCTACTGCACTGTGAAGGTTCACCCAGTAACTGAGAAGAAGACCTATGAGATGTCTCCATATCTGGACATTCTTCATCGCATATTCTGTGAGACTCTCTTCCGCCGGATCGGGAATCTGGATATGGTCCACTCTTACCTCGTGGACATGCTCCTTTTCTGTCAGCATGAGAAGGAAGCAAGCACTGGAGAGAGCCTGGATATCTCTCATGTCATGTGGTCTAAACTTCTATCTGCCGTGTCTGAGCGCAAGTGTCCTATCTATGGTCCATTCATCATGAGGCTCATTGAGAGGGCCTGGGCACAGACTTATCCCAGAGTGCTGCTAGAGACTGGAGACTTGGTTTCTCATGAGATCAAGCGTCTGAGGAAGAAGGACAACTGGACAGCGCCTCACACAGGGGGTCCATCTGCTACTGCTGTCACAGGGGGTCCGTCTGCTGCCGCTGCTGCCATGGGGACCGAGGGTGAGGCTGCTACTGATGCTCATGAGGAGAACTTTGGCCCCTCTAGTGCAGAACCGTCGTGGGCACAGAAGCTTAAGCGCAAGATGAAGAAGCTTTTCTGCATGGAGTCTCATGGTCAGTACATGACTCATGTGGCGGAGAAGCATGCTAGGATGCGCCACAAGGAGCTCATGCGTCAGATGGGAGCAACAGTTGCCAGTGGGTCTGAGGGTCAGATCACTGAAGAGGAGGACTGGATTCATCAGAATTGCCACTGGACCGACTCCGATGCCGAGCAGTTTTCGACCCACGATGAAGATGCAGAGATGTGATGTTCGAGATCTTCCTTCTCCCATCACCTGGAGTCGTAGTGTCACTCTATGCCCTTTTTGGTGTCTTGCTGCCAAAGGGGGAGAGAGTGTAGGGATTTGCTTCTTGTGTCGTGCTTTGAGTCGTCTTGTGGTTTCTTGTGTGTTCTCTCGGTGTCCTTCTTTGGTTTGGTTTGGTGTGAGACCTAAGTTCTAGACATATGGTGTGAGACATACGCTCCCTATCGCTACCTTATTACTTATGTCATTTCAGAGTATTGTAGTTTATTGTGAGATGCATGCTTGTCCTGTTTATTCACTTCTCTCATATATCTTGTGCTTAGTATTGTTGGACTATAAAATATAGGGGGAGTGTTGATCCGAATGTGTGTGTCGTGCCATCTCTTGGTGCACACATTCTGGGGGAGCCCGTCTATATTTTGTAGTTCTTAGCTTTCTTCATTTTATTTCTTTTCCTTGCGCAAATCCCTAGTTGTCATCAATCCACCAAAAAGGGGAGATTGTTACGGCATATCTCTCTCAAGGTAGTTTTGGTGATTGATGACAACATGTTTGCGGACTAATCTTGTGCTTTGAATAATTCACAGATTCTCCCCTGGCACGAGACGCCTTCTTCCCCTCGGAGTGTATTTCAAGACGGTGTAGCTCTTTCGTTTCTTTCTCGGTGGACTAGTTGCGTAGAGGGCACCGTACTATCAAGAGGGGGTCCGCTGGGGTTTTGCATGGGTCGAATCATCACGTACACATCAGCTTCTCACCCACCGAGCATTTCCTTTCCATTGAAGAGATCTCTCCTCTCTTCCTTGTCCTGTCTGGGTCAAAGTGGTAGTACCGCGCACCCAGCGGTAGTACCGCTGAGGAGCCAAGCGGTAGTACCGCTCCGCAGCGGTAGTACCGCCCATGGCTCCACAACAGTAGTACCGCTGGGGGCCTGGCACCTCCGCCTTGTCCTCAGCATCTTTGAGAGATTCCTTCTCTCTCTCGCGCGCGCCCCAGCGGTAGTACCGCACTGCCTGCGGTACTACGGCCGAAGGGTCACAAGCGGCAGTACCGCTCCACAGTGGTACTACCGCCCTTGACCCCACTGTCGTGGTACCGCTGGGCAGTCTGGCTCCTACCGCCTCGATTCGAGAGGTCTTTTTCTCGTGTCGGGTTTTGCGGCACAAATCACGGTTGTAGTGGCGGTAGTACCATTCCAAGAGCGGTAGTACCGCCCTACCACCACGATAGTACCACTTTTGGGTCCGTTCCCTACTAGTCTCCTCAGCGCGGCAGTACCGCTGGCTGGCGCGGCAGTACCGTCCTGGCGGTAGTACCGCCCCCTCTCAGCGGTAGTACCGCCCTGTGCGGGGCTGGTTGGTGGGGGGCAACGGGATTGTTGCCCTCATTATAAAAGGGAGTCCCCTTCTTCCTTCTCACCTACCTCTTCCTCCCCCAAGCTCCATTTATTGCTCAAGCTCCATTAAATACTCCAAGCTCCATTTTTGCCCGATCTATCTCTGTAGCCAATCAAACTTGTTGATTTGCTCAGGAGTGGTCGAAAAGGCTCCGATCTACACTTCCACCAAGGGATTTTCGATTCCCCCACTCATCCCTAGCGGATCTTGTTACTCTTGGGTGTTTGAGCACCCTAGATGGTTGAGGTCACCTCGGAGCCATATTCCATTGTGGTGAAGCTTCGTGGTCTTGTTGGGAGCCTCCGATTAAGTTGTGGAGATTGCCCCAACCTTGTTTGTAAAGGTTCGGCCGCCGCCTTCAAGGGCACCAATAGTGGAATCACGGCATCTCGCATTTGTGTGAGGGCGTGAGGATAATACGGTGGCCCTAGTGGCTTCTTGGGGAGCATTGTGCCTCCACACCGCTCCAACGGAGACGTACTTCCCCTCAAAAGGAAGGAACTTCGGTAGCACATCCTCGTCTTCACCGGATCCACTCTTGGTTATCTCTTACCTTTACTTGTGCAAGCTCTTTAGTGTTTCTTCCCTTGCTTGCTTGTATGCTTGTTGTTATTGCATCATATAGGTTGCTCACCTAGTTGCACATCTAGACAACCTACTTTGATGCACAGTTTAATTTGGTAAAGAAAAGCTAAAAATTGGTAGTTGCC
>NC_057797.1:738709449-738734768 GCF_018294505.1 Triticum aestivum | reverse complement strand
GCAGGTAGACCAACTCTGTTTCAGCAGTGGTCTGCATGAACTTTGGTATGCCCCAAGCTGACTTTTGACGGTTAAACACCCGTGGCTCTTTGCCGTACTGCACCACATTCGACCTCCCCATAACCAGCTCCACAAGCATCCAGTCGTAGAGCGTCGTCGCCTCAGCGTTCTTGGTTAGGAGCTCGAGGAAGACAGAAACGTAAGGGCATCTCCAGCCGTTGGCCTCCCCAGGAGGCATTTTTCTCGCCTCCTGGGGGCTGCCGGCGAGAATTTTACTCCGGGGCTCAGATCTCTTCCAGTCGTTGCCCCCCCCACACACACACCCCACAGGCAGAACGCCCTCCCGTGGTCGCGCTCGCTCCCGCCCGTGGCCTGGCCGATGCTGCTCGCGCCCTGCTCCATACATCGTCCTGCACCTCCCTCGCCGTCCTGCCCTCGCCGTCCTGCACCTCCCTCGACCTCCCTCGCCGTCCTGCCCTCGCCGTCCTGCAACTCCCTCGCCGTCCTGCCCTCGCCGTCCTGCCCTCGCCATCGGGCATGGTGGCGCGGGTGTAGCTCCAGAGGGCCTTGTAGAAGCGGCGCGGGCTGGCCTTGCCGCGCCCCTCCCCGAGGTTGAACCGCCACACGCGGCCGACTGGTGGCTGGTGGAGCCACTGGTCGACGCACCACCGGTGGAACGCGTGCGCGCAGCCGGGCAGCACACGCAGCTCGTCGCCATCGGCGTACTCCGCCAGGCACACCGCGCACCCGCGCTCCTCCTCCTTTGCAGTCCGCTCATCGGTAGCCGACGCCTGATGTTGGGTCGACGAGGAGTACACCATCACCGGGCACGCAGCCAGGACGGCCTTGTCGAGCCCTGCGGCGGCGGCAGTGACGCACCTGCCGTGCCCGAGCTCGATGTCGACCACGCCCTGCCGCGACGAGCTCGTGGAGAGAGAAAAAAGTGGACGGGGAGAGGGGAGGTGGGGGCGGAGAAAACGACGGGGGGGAGAGAGATGTGGGGACAGACGCCGACGGGTGGGGTTTTCGCATGCATAAGGTAGTGCCGGTGCCCCCGGCTGACCCCCAGCTTTGTGGGTTTCTCTTGCCAGCGCCGGCCGTAGTTTTAGCTAATACCGGCAAAAAACAAGGCCGTGGGGGCGTGACTGGGACCGTTTTTGACTGCCGACGCTGAAAAAGTGCTCCTGGGGAGCCTAGTGGAGATGCTCTAACCTTCATAGTCCTTGTTTTTTCCGTCCGGGTAGTACTGGATGCACCAGTCGTAGCCGCCAATGGAGAACACCGGGGAACGGAGGTATTTTCCTCTATCGAGGCCCTTATGCAGGCTGTAGCCGGCGATCTCGAACGCGACCGTGGCCTGCGCCGTCTCTGTGCACCTCGACGGCACCCTCGATAATGAACTCTGCGATGCTGCCATTGTGGGGATTGGGAGGAGAACGGGGGTCGGCGCGGTTGGAACTCTCGATTGAGGCTGGCGGCGATTGAGGATGCGGTATTGCCTCCGATGGGGAAGTGGGGAGCGGCGGCGCGACAAGATCCTGAGTGACCGGATTTGGGGAGGTTCGAGAGGAGGGTTTTGACAAAGGGTAATTACTTGACCAGTTGGGCCTACCGAGCAAGTCAAATTCAGCCCAAAAGGGAAGGGCAACTACTAGTATAATTGTATAGATTCTCAAAAACAAAACAAAAAGTAAATGAAATTGTATGTGAAAGTTATTTTATAAGGAAGACCATGATCAAAAATTGCAAGTTGTGCACGGAAAATTATTTGGGAAACGCTTATATACGGCGTGCCGGCGCAACTTTCGGCCGGTCGCGCTCACTCGCGCGCACAACACGCATATCACGTTAACTTTCATGCCACGCCGGCGCAGTCCCAGGCAAACTGCTCCCCCACGTCTCACGTGTACATTATGGGCCCGCGTGACTGTCCTTTTTTTCTCCCTGGTTATCTCTTGCCTTATCGGTTACCTTTCTTCTACCTCCAGCCACCGTAAGTTCTACTCTGCTACAAAGTGTTGCATCCGGCTGAGAAAAACGCTGCAACCGACGAAATAAAAAGCTGGAACCGACGAATAAAAAAGCTGGAAATGAAAGGCGACAGATTTTTGTGGAGTGAGATTTGCTGGAACCAATAGAGTCAATGCTACAACCGTGTAGGAAAGATATTGCAACCGCGGAGGGCGGCGGACAAGAGTTTTTGCTGGAAGTACCGACGTGAGCTGGAACTAGAAGTTGTTTTTGCTGCAACCGGTAATCACAAAAGCTACAACCGGCAATCACAAAAGCTACAACCGGTGATCGATTTTGCTTCAATGACAACGTGGTGGCGGCACCGGCGAACATTTTTTGCTGGAACCAGCACAATATTTTGCTACTACCGGCTGACATTTTTGTTGCCACCAGCAAACCAGTACTTTTTTGCGAGCTCGTCGCCGGTGTGCTGCGACCGGCGACCAACGCTATCGGAGCTGCTACCGCCAGCAAGGGAGCTGCAACCGCGGGTGAAAGTTGTTGCATGCGTGGATCCGGCAAGAAAGACATGAGATGGAGGCGGCGAGGCCGGCGACCGGAGCTGCCACTGCCAGTGAAGAAGCTGCAACCGCAGCCGAAAGTTGCTGCATGCGTGGATCCGGCGACATGAGATGATGACGGCGAGACCGGTGGCCGGCGGCATGGGCAGCGACGGGTGAGACCGTGGGGTGGTGCTTCGAGTCTGATAGGTAGTTACTGGAGCTGAGGGCGGCGACCGGCGGCAAGGTACGAGCATGGAGGAGCGCGAGGAAGAAGAAGATACGGTTAAGAAGACTCAATCCAATGACTGAACGGGCCCGAATCGAACGGCTGGGCAGCGACCGGCCCAAATTTGGGCCGGTGCGCCGGCGCCTATCGTTGGCCAAATTATTTGGTATGTGCAAACTATTTTCTACAATTCTAAAAAAACTATTTTCTACAGCGCAAAAATAATTTGAATTTTTTTGTAAACACACACGCACATGTATATTTCGTATGTGCAAAATTTCACACGTCACCTAGAACGAAAAGACAAATACGTATTTTCAAATGGGCCTCTCTTTTTTTGTCTGGAATTTTGTTTTTTTGTACAGCTTACAAATTACTTTTTTTCAAAACAAAATTTTATGGATCCATAGAGAACACATACAAGTTTCCACAGATTTTTTTTGAATTTTTTAAAAACTTCTACATATGTTTCTAATTTTTTTTTAAGAAAAAAGGGCACCATGGTGCCCATGCACCACTATTTCGCTCCAAGACAATGATGGACTATATTAATCGCAAAATAGAGTTACAATCTAGAGGATCACCAGTCCATCTACTGGATAACTTACTACAAAAAACTGAAAATAGCTAGCACATGTGTCGCTTGATTAGCTGAACGATAACAATGCTTGAATTTGACCTTCCCAATCGTAGCTCCAATGTCAACACATTCCGCAAAGATTGCAAACACCGCATCCCACCATCTTGTTTGCCTAGTATAAAAATTGATCACATCTTGAGAGTTGGACTCCGGCTCCACACAATAGAAACCTAAAGTGCTTGTCGGTACCATCTCTCAGAGCCATTGTCTCGGTTGTCACCACATCTGCTGCATATGGAACAAGTTTACACTCGGCCGCTAGGAACTTACCTTGATCGTCCTGTAGAATAGTTGTCGTTGCACCCGCGCCTTTTTCTTCAAAGTATGCAGCATCAACATTCAATTTTATAAAGTTTGGCTCGGGTTGGAACCACTTCTGCTCTAGTGTAGTAGAATTCTTTGAGAAGGCTTTCTGAAAGTTGCTTGCAATGGCTAGGACCGACATGGGCCACCTCATAGGTGGTGTACATGTTTCATTATGCGTGATCCGACAACAAGTCCGCCATAAGTATCAACAGCCGACCGTCACAACTTGCTTATCAAGGCTTGGCATTAGTTGTAGAGGCGTGCCAAGGAGCAGCAGAATATGTTCATGACAACCAAACCCGATTGATCAACCATCGCTGTTGTAGATCGGTTGTGCATTCTCTCAAACCAATTGGAGCTTTTTGCAAATTGATCAACCAATTGGAGCTTTCCTGATCTGTCACCAACACTGACGGAGTCAATGCCGACAATATCGGGTAGGGGGTCCCGAACTAAGGGTCTAGAGACGATGGTAACGAGGACACGAGTTTTTACCCAGGTTCGGGCTCTAAGGAGAGATAAAACCCTACGTCTTACTTCTGTTTATTGCTTTTGGGTGGAGTATAATGTACAACTGATCTATCCCGAGATTGTTGTATGTCTTTCGGTATAATTTACAGATGATCTAACCCTATAACGAAAGGGGACTAGGGTTACACCCTAGTCGGCTACATACGAGGAGAGCGAGTTGTAGACGATTTCTAGTATCTTGGTGTATATGACAAGTCTTCGGGACTCTTCCTTTCATACGCCATGGGCCACTGACATGGCCCATTGGTGAACCGACATGGGGTCCCTGGCCTGGCCTGGGCCACCAGGCCAGGAGAAGACGTGATGAGAGACCCCCAGGACACCGTCAATAGCCACTGAACTGGTCTTCAAGTCTGGATGTATATCGGCCTTGCCTTTCCGTGTTCTTCTTCTTCTTCGGTTGTCGGTCTTTAAAACTGGTTCAACGAGTCTGTCTTCCAAAGTCAAGTCCTGATCACTAGACCGCATCTGAGGTCCCCAAGGCCACCTCGGTTTTCGATAAGCATTTCGCAAATTCTGTGTAGCATCGCATGTTGGAGATTGTCCCACGCAGTCGTTCCTTAATGGTGAAGTATTCCCGCTCTCGGTCTTGCAATGATGGTCTAGCCTGGATCTGACAATATGGATCCCATACCAGAACCAGTATCATGCATGTTTTTTTACAAGTATACAGTCCAATAAATACTACAAGTACACAGTTCAAAAAAAATTATGTTTGTGCCTTCTGTGATAGCTATAGAAATTATAATCATCAATCAAAGAGTGGGATATAGCGCCCTTATCCCTCACTTTGGCCTCAAGGTGTTCCATTAGCTCCAGGTCTGTGGTATCGAACCTGAAGCCAATCGACAAAAACGACCAATACTTTGTGCACTACACAACAGTTAATCCCAATATGAACGTGATTGTGTGGTGAAAAGATACTGTAACAGCTAGTCCAAAACTAAAATGTAAATAGAAACTCTAGCAAAGTCGATAGATTTAGAAAATCCCAACAACAATCCAATCCCTTCTACTGATTAAGAAACTTCTACAAATATCACAACAACAACCTAATCTCAAGAACAACGATTTTCTCCTGTTATTCCTTCTTCGGAGCTTCGATTTATTTTTGTTGTTTCCTTCTGAGCTCTTCAATTTTGTTGTTGTTGGGCAACTATTCTGGAATTCAGGTCTTGTTGATACCTTTGAGTTGACGCTTTCGCCTCTGACTTCTGAGTTGCAAGCCTTTCTTCAAGCTCTCTCATGCATTCCTGAGAGGTTGATTTCTGCATCGAGCTAGACGACTTTTCTCTTATGCTTACAGGAAACATGCTCGACAAGCTCTTTTCCTAGAGAACCTCTACAACAATCTACACATCTGTTTTTGGGGTCGCACCTTCTACTCGAGGAGCGGCTTTCTTGGCCTGCATTTCTTCATGCAATATGATTGAACGTTGTTGGTACAGGTCAGAAACGTTTAATATTTTGGCTGACACATTACATGTGAACTTCAAATATTACATAATACTTACATATGATATTTGTGCAGACCCACTCATCGTCCCATCAGTCTTTCTGTGTGGGTTTCTCATTATTTTCTTTAGTCTTATATTCAAGAAATAGAACACGATGGACATTTAGTACCACATGTCCTATACTTATCGAGATATACTATTTGCATTTAAGTAGTTAAAATACTTACCATGATTTTGTACTGTGAAACGTAGCATCTAGAGCCAGTGGTTTGGTGATGCTTCACACCACTTCAGTTTGCTTTATTTTTTACACAGGATTCCTATGATTTGGAGCTTACATTCAGTATATCATGAAGCTATGATGTATGAAAGTACAAGTTGAATCTCCCATATTACCCGGATCTTATGGTGCTCATCAGACCACTGGTCCAGTAGTTCTCCCCAAAAAACAGATTACCCAGATCTTGTAGTACTCATCAGACCACATTGGTCAAAATTACTCCCTGTAGTGTTAAAAAACATCTTACACTATCATCGACTCATCGTCTGCTCAAGATTATGATTTTTAACCGTGTTGTAATATTATTCGTAAGTCAGTACCGCTGTGTCCGAATACTTTTCTGAAGAATCTCTTTGCACACTTTGGAGGCCAATTCATCTTCCAAGGCAATATCAAACCTAAACCCATCGCTCCTTCCACACGCGAAGCTGGTTTGTACCTTAAGTGCACGTTACTGCAGAAAATGAGGTGCCAGAGGGGGGAAATCATATGTGACAGAATTGCTATTCAGGTTGTTCATATTTGAGTTGGTATAACCATCCATCAGGTCACTTCGCCTACCGAGCACAAAACTAGTAAAGTCATCTGTGATATGTCAACAAGTCGTAATGTGTCTCGCTGCTCGCTGCACAGTGCACAGCAATAGGCTACGTATATATCTATGATGTACACAAGGAAAACAAAAATACAGAGAGAACACACATGGTTAAATACTTAAATGCTAGTCTTGTTGATCGACTCCAGAGAGAAGGTGGCGCCGGGGCGGGTGTCCGGGACAGCAGGATGCGACGACAGTATGTACATGACCCATATGTGGAGGCACACCAGGTACACTGCAGCCCCGACCTGCGCCTTCGGGTTACGCCGCAGGAAGATGTGACCAGCCGAGAAGATGGAGTCGAGCTGCCGTATCGCGTATCCCAGGTGCTGCTGCCCAGTCCGTATCCTGTCACCCAGCCTTGGGGAAGAATATGATGAATATGAATCTTGCCATGCACCGGCCTCGATGTCTATCCTTGATGACGAGCTTGAAGACGCCAGCGACGAGGCGTTGGTGTCAAGCGACCTCGAAACAGCCTGAAGATGATGGACGAACGATGTCAGTTGACTTGCGCGTGGTTTTAACTGAGTAGATTGACTGGGAATCTGCAAACTATAATGAATTGAATATGGTGGGTGGGTTTACATGTGCATACCTCCATTCTCAGTACCAAAGTTGACTTCTCTGAAGACAGGGACTCGACCTGAAAAAAGAAGACGTTTTAATCTCAACGTTACATAGTGTACCAAATCATACATCAACCAATGGTTTCAAGGAAGATTGACAGATCCACTATCTAGAAAGATAATGACATCAACCAATGGTCATTACATTAGCTAACAAATTTATAACCAAGCAAAATTAGTCAAGCATTATTTTCCTCTGCAAATAGCTATTTGGAATAAAAAGGGTGCTGAAGTTCCAAGACATGCTATAAAATATAATCGTTTCCAATCACAATTCAGGAATCCCAAGACATGCCATAAAATATAATAGGTTTCCAATCATAATTCAGAAATCAAACACGGGACCAGCACATACAAGGAGCTAACCTGCATTTGTTTTTGAATCAACCGATCGGTGAGTTGATCGAGCCTCTTCTTGAGCTCAATTTCAACCTCTGTAGGTTGCACCATGTCCCTTCTTGCCAGCTCAATGTTTTCTTCAATCTTCCTTGCCTATGGATAAAAAAGGAAATCACGATGCAGACAATTGTTTAATCTAATTTTAACTAATTTCTGCAAACAAAAATTAAAAAACTCAACAAATGACACTCAGCCTATAAGCACTGGATAGTACTAAGAATAGCATGCTCTAAGGTGCACATACACAAATAATATTCTACAAAAAGTTAGATAGCTATGTGCTATTAATTTGTGGTTATAATTTATTTCCGCCCCTTTACCCGATGATGTAAAGCATAAAAGAAACATGTATACAGTAAAAAACATAAAAGTTATTTTGACCTCTGTGTCTCAAACCAGATCAATAAAGGGGCAACCTGGTGCATGTAGCTCCCGCTTGCGCAGGGTCCAGGGAAGGGTCCGACCACTTTGGGTCTATAGTACGCAGCCTTTCCCTACATTTCTGTAAGAGGCTGTTTCCAGGACTTGAACCCATGACCTCATGGTCACAAGGCAGCAGCTTTACCACTGCGCCAAGGCTCCCCTTCGTCTCAAACCAGATCAATGGGATCTCAAAATATTTAGCTAGTTGGCACTCCACTGGAACAAATCCTGAGCAGTACTATGCTAAAGTACAGAACAATTATTGCGTAAAGCAATATATGGACAGAATCCCTAGATCAACATATGAAGTAACATAAATGAACCATCGATTTTCAAGCTTAGCCCGGAGAACATACCTTGTCCTTCAAGCTGACAATTCTATCACAGGTCTGGGTGTATTCTGCATCAATGATTTCGTCTTCCAGCTTTAATCTTCTCAAGGATTCTATCTAGACAAAATCACAACAAATTTACAAATGGAAAAGATAAGCCTTTCTTAAGTTAATATTTTTAATTGAACAGCTTAACAAACATCATTTCTTTCGTATGGAATAGAAGACAAATAACATCAAGGGTAATTCAAATGCATACTTCATCAACCAAAGGGGCACTTGTCTTCTGTATCTTCGCTATCTTTCTCTTGTACTCTGCTCATTGAAAAATAAAGACGTATGTAGTGAATATGAAATACTAGTGCTATTTACTAATGAGAAACTTCCTGAAAAGAATGTCAAGCTAATAATATCAAATTGGCGTAATAATCAGAAACAAAAGTGTTTAAAGCTCAAAAGGAACAGAAAGCCAAAGAATGGCCGACTTACTGTCTTGAGCAAAAGTCTTCAAGTCAACTTCCTCTCGGAGATGAGCCACTTGATCAACCTACTCATAATAGAAAGAAAAACAAAATTTTAAACTCTGCTCAACATTGGTGTAGTATTCCGCTGCTCGTCCAACTCCTACTACCAGGGTCTATGGCAACTATTTTCCACTAGCCACTTAATCATATTTGTGTATGAATACATAGAGCATGCTCATTTTAGACAATCCCGATCCAAATACACCAATTACATCTTAATGGAAGCATTTTAGAAAACAATCAATCAAGAATTGGGACTTGAATTTTGCACGATACAAGCGCGAACAAATGCCACCATTCTCTAAATTCAAAAAAGAAGCATGAAATAAGTTAATCTTCTACTGGCACTCTTATATGCGGTTCGGACCCACATAGCATACAATAAGACTTTCTACATACACTCTTCCTTCTTGGTAAATGCCAAAAACTGGGCCATGTACTCTGCACGATATAGGCACTAGCAAATGCCTGTGTTCTCCCAATCTAAAAGGGAAGAAAAAATCTTAAAATTCTGGCAGTTCTTTGCTGTGCCCACGCTTGGTGCGTGTTTTAGAATATTATCATAATGTTAGCAACTATAATGCGTAGGTAAGTTGGTAGCTAATTATAACTGATCCCCGAACCACAAGTATAGACACTATGATATTCTTGTTATACAGTACAAGTTAATAACATTATTGCACTTCATGGTTCAATTGATTCTCAAAATAGTTACAATGTAAGGATAGTGGCTATACCTTTGTTTTAACAATGTAGAAATCACAACACCCCTATCCTATGCCTAACTGACTGTTTCGGCCAAAGATTGAAAAAATGTTGTCCACGGCAAAACTGTATATAGTATATACAGAGGAAGTGCGCTTGTACATACAGACAAACTTTAGGTACTAAAAGGAACTGGAAATGAATAACAACAGTCAGTCAACTGACATAGAGAGATGAGGTAGAAGAGGAAAATAAAACATACTTGAACTTCCAAATTCCATTGTTCCCTGGCAAGTGACTTTGCAAGCTCTGCATTTGTAACCTGCATAGATATTTGGTAAAGACATTGTTGAGACTTGTAGTGATTATACAAACTAACATGTCCAATTTATGCTGCAAGTGGTAAGAGATATGGGCCTTATATACTGCAAGTATAAAGCCTAATACACACACTTTTAGGAAACTGAGAACATAATATTCTCTGCCACAAAAGTAAAAAGGGGTATATTGTGTTGCTTGTTGTAAAAGCAGGGCAACAAGAACAGATGCATCATTCTAAACATGGTGACACACACCTCAAGCTCAGCCAACCGCACAAGGGCTTCCATTCTAGTGCTGTGATGCCGTTGTTTCTCTATCTCTGTAGCTTCCATGGTTTCAATCATACTAGTCTGCAACTCTGAAGCCTGCAATTAAACATGAAAATAGTTGGAAAAGAATGATGATAAAGAAATATCATTTTCTGGAAATCAAACTCACATGACAACTTATTATATGAAATTGAGTTGTCAACCAATCTTGTCACAATACACAGTTGTGAGAAGACAGAAGCAGACATTTGACAAGAATGATATAATTTGACATTTCCCTTGCTATGCAACTTTATGCTCATCTTAACAATGGCAGTAAGCAACCTGGCCATGGGAATTCCAATTATGTTGATGGACTTTGCTCTTGCTATCAGCCTATCACCAGTCTGTTACTGCTCTGAGTTTTTTACTTTTTAGCACTGATTTCAGTCTGTGATCCGTTGATTGTGTATTGCTATATTTTTCTCATGGGGCTTTTTAGTGTATAGTGCTCATGGATATTTTTTTTTTGAGTGGTCTCAAACTCTCAATTGACTAATTGAACGCTTATTTAACGACTAATGCTGATTGTCTTCTCATGCGTTAGTTTTGGGTTCTTATTTATTGCTTCTTATAGTACAAAACACTGCCTGAACTGACTCTAAAAATATGCATGACCTCCTGTACCAATTCAAACGTTCCATGAATGGCTAAAGTAGAGTAATCATCAATGCTAAGGCTTGCAACATTCTCTTTCAATCCGCTCATCGAGTCGTAGGACATAGTAGCAATCTCTCAGGTTACACAAGAGAACCTAAAATCGCCACGAAGATTGAAGCAGACTCACCTCCTGTGCTTGCTCCTTCTCACGCACGGCGAGCAGCTTCTCAAGGCTGGTCTTCTCCCCCTCCAGCCTCGCCACGGCCTCCTCCCTCTCTGCAATGGCTCGTGCCGCCATCGCCGCGAGCCGCTCGGCACGCCGCCGGCTCCGCTCCTCCTCCCTCCGCCTCTCCTCCTCCGAGTCGTCGCTCCCGGACCCATCGGAATCGTCATCGCTCCCGCTCCCGCTCTCAGACGGGCCTCCTTTCTCGGCCTCCTCCCGATCCCTCCCATCCCCCTCCGCCTTCGCCTCAACCGCGACGGCAGGCTCGGCACCGGGCTGATCCTGCGCCGAGAGATCCGCCGCGGCGGAGGCGGAGCGGCGGGGCGCGGAGGGGGGCGGAGGGGGAGGCTGGGAGTGGCGCCTGGCGGCGATGCGGAGGCCGAGGGAGGGGGGCGGGGTCGCCGGCGGCGGCCTGCGCGGCGCGGGGGCGTCGAGGAGCGCGGCGGAGGAGGGCTGCTGGAGGGCGGTGAGGTCGGAGGCGGAGGAGGACTTGCCGAGCGACTCCGCCGCCTGCTGGTCGATCTGTGGGAGAAGACGAGTGGATGGTTAGAAGAGCTGGAGAGGGCGGTGAGGACGAACGAGAGGGAGGAGCGCGGCGCTTGCTTGGTGGAGGAGGGTTTCCGCGGCCTTGAGCTTCGAGGAGATCCAGCCGGCCATGGCGCCCCGCCGGCGCGCGCGGATTGGAGCGGCGGCGCGGGTTGGTGGATCGCTGGGCCGCGCAACCGCCGACCGAAGGGTGTTTGGTTGTGTGTGCGCTGCTGACAGACTCACAGACCCATTGTGTCAAACAGCCGGCCAACGTTTGTTCATAGGGAATTTCATCGTGCAACAGTTTCTACTTTGGCAATTTGATCATACATCCTCTAAGAAAAAACTTAGAGCAACTCTCACGAGGCGACCCAAACAGACGCGCGCTTTGTCCGCTTTTCGTCCGTTTGAGTCAGCCAGACGGATGTGTACATCCGCATTTTCAAATGGATCGGTTTGATTGCCCAACAAGAGGTGAACCCGAATGTGCCAGCGTGAAAAAAAAACAGCTTGCAGAAATAAACATAATTAAACATAAGTGGCCGTTCAACTGCCAGTTAAAATCCACTTAAACCTTATTAAACATTAATTAAAACATAAAAAAAGTCTACGCCGCCCCGCACGTTGCCCTAAACGGTGTCGGCCTTGTCCTTGCCCTTGACGTCGACATCGCCATCGCCATCGCCGCCGGTGAGGTTGATGAAGACAGGAGCAGGGCTAGCCCACCCGAACGCCGCCTAGTACGCTGCCAGGGCAGCCTCCTCCAGCGTCTGCTGGGGCGGCGGCATTGCGGCTCGCCGCGCGCGCTCCTCCTCAAGCCAGAGCACCTCCCCGTTGAGTTGCAGCATCGCCTCGTAGCGCATCTGTCGCTCGCCGTTGGCCTACTCCTGGCGGAGCCAGTGCGCCTTCCAGCGCTCAAGGTGGGCCGCCTCCTGCGCTGGCGTCGCGGCGTAGTGGACAAGAGGCGCGCTCACCCACTCGCGGTGCTGGCCTGTCCACATGTAGGTCTCCTCCGGCCAAGTGGGTGGAGGCGGGGAGTGCTTCCGCGTCGACTCCGGATTCAGCTTGAGCTCGACGGGCGGTGGCGGAGGCGAGACGAGGAGCGGGGTGTGGATGGAGTCCCCCGCCGCCGACAGTGCAAGGGCTTGCTCCAATCCATCCTAGAGAGTGTTGGGGAACGTAGCAGAAATTCAAAATTTTCCTACGTGTCACCAAGATCTATCTATGGAGAAACCAGCAACGAGGGGAAGGAGAGTGCATCTACATACCCTTGTAGATCGCTAAGCGGAAGCGTTCAAGAGAACGGGGGTGAAGGAGTCGTACTCGTCGTGATCCAAATTACCGATGATCCTAGTGCCGAACGGACGGCACCTCCGTGTTCAACACACGTACAGCCCGGTGACGTCTCCTACGCCTTGATCTAGCAAGGGGAGAAGGAGAGGTTGGGGAAGACTCCATCCAGCAGCAGCACGACGGCGTGGTGGTGGTGGAGAAGCATGGTACTTCAGCAGGGCTTCGTCAAGCACCGCGAGATATGAGGAGAAAGAGAGGTAGGGCTGCACCAGGGAGAGGTCAAGAACTTATTTCTTATGGGCAGCCCATACCTCAACTATATATAGGGGAAGGGGAGGGGCTGTGCCCCCACCTAGGGTTCCCTCCCTAGGGGTGGCGGCAGCCCCCTAGATCCCATCTAGGGGCGGCCAAGGGGAGGGGAGAGGGGGAGGCGCACCAGGGTGGGCCTTAGGGCCCATCTGCCCTAGGGTTTGCCCCCTTCCCCTCTTCCTTAAGCCTTGGGCCCTTGTGGGGGGGCGCACCAGCCCACCTGGGGCTGGTCCCCTCCCACACTTGGCCCATGCAGCCCTCCGGGGCTGGTGGCCCCCACTTGGTGGACCCCCGGGACCCTCCCAGTGGTCCCGGTACGTTACCGATAAACCCCGAAACTTTTCCGGTGACCAAAACAGGACTTCCCATATATAAATCTTTACCTCCGGACCATTCTGGAACTCCTCGTGACGTCCGGGATCTCATCCGGGACTCCGAACAACATTCGGTAACCACATACAAACTTTCTTTATAACCCTAGCATCATCGAACCTTAAGTGTGTAGACCCTACGGGTTCGGGAACCATGCAGACATGACCGAGACGTTCTCCGGTCAATAACCAACAGCGGAATCTGGATACCCATGTTGGCTCCCACATGCTCCACGATGATCTCATCGGATGAACCACGATGTTAAGGACTTAATCAATCCCGTATACAATTCCCTTTGTCTAGCGGTACGATACTTGCCCGAGATTCGATCGTCGGTATCCCGATACCTTGTTCAATCTCGTTACTGACAAGTCTCTTTACTCGTTCCGTAACACATCATCCTGTGATCAACTCCTTGGTCACATTGTGCACATTATGATGATGTCCTACCGAGTGGGCCCAGAGATACCTCTCCGTTTACACGGAGTGACAAATCCCAGTCTTGATTCGTGCCAACCCAACAGACACTTTTGGAGATACCTGTAGTGTACCTTTATAGCCACCCAGTTACGTTGTGACGTTTGGGACTTAAAATGGGCATTTGGGACTTATGAAATAAGACTCTCAAGGAAGGACTTATAGTTGTAATATGGTCTTATGGAGACTTATAAGTCCCAGAACCAAACAGGTAGGGACTTTTTAGGGACTTGAGACTTATAAGTTGGGACTAAAAGAAGTCCTAAGACTTATGAACCAAACAGGGCCTAAATATAAAAAGTTGACAACTCATCATTACTTCACATGGCATTATTAGTCTGAATTTAGATATAACATGATAGCCTTCATTCCCTTAGATATGACATGATAGCCTTCGTTCCCTTTCTGATAGGATGTCCATATCATTCTAACATCCTCTTTTTGAGCACACGTGGATAACTCATTAGGCTCTCCTCGTATAACAACGGAACTGCAGACATAACTGCACTAGGGATTTCTGCATTTAGCTTCTCCATAGACATATTGTTGCTGCATTTATTCAAAGAGGAATCCTGCAGTATGTCTTGTCCCGTTGCTGATTCCATGCGTCCATGTATGTTGTGGCCCGAGCGTGGCCTGTTGCTTGGTTGCAATGCTTCTGAAGCTCTTGGAAGTTCCCTCTTTTTACCTGTGCAACAAGGCATCCCGTCTACTGCGCGCAACCTCTCAAGTGTTTTACCAATTGGATCGTAGAGACCAATCTTCCTTCCAGTGCTCAACATTACCCTGCCATCCTTGGAATCAATAGACAGCGGAACCACGACATTCGACATAAGAGAGTAGTCGGACCATGCTTTCAAACATATGGTGTATGCTCTGTCCCACTGATCATGCTCCTGCTTCCATATCTGTAACTCATCCTCCATCGAATCTGCAAGAACAACACACAACATTCCCTGAAGCTCTGTCACAAAGCCATGCCGACGGCCATTGCTGCACCATTTTGCAATGTGTGAGGGGCAGGGGATGGTGTCATATTCATTTCTGGCAACGTCAAACGCCACTATGACCTGCTCATTGCTCGGACCCAGCAAAGGATCGCTCATCCAGTAAAATACCCCATCCACATAGGCTGGAGGCATGTCATTCACCGGAAGTGGCGTGTTGGAGATACTGTGTAGATACCAACTGCTGCGCTGCCATACTGAGCATGTCAAGCGATAATTGCGAGATCTGAAGTCCTTACGCTGATAAGAAATGAATATAGCTATATGCTCCTGATTCAACGGATTGAAACCCAAGCCAATGTTCTTATTGCCCATTGAAAAGGCAGAGTTTTGTATACCATCATTAGGCCTTTTCCATGGTGTATGCACAGGCACAGATGACCCTGGGTCGGAAGGGATCTTGTAGTAGTAACCCGTGCAAGGGCTGTAAAGATAATCTTCTTGTGCAGTGCTTACCACGTTCAGGCCATGACAAGGCTTGGAGCAAACCACCTTAGTCTCCAAACATGCACCTTCGCTAGAATTGGAACCCTCAGAAAGCCATTTCTTCAGCGGAGTGAACCGGAAGGGTGACTGTTCAGTACCCTTGCCCACGAGCATGATCTTTGGCCCCTCGTCCATTTTCTTATGCGTTTCCAAGTATGAGCGCGTAAAGACCTCGCCCTCAATCAGTCTGCGCCACTGGGTGCAAACAGTTTTGAACCGTGTGACAGATTTAGCAGGGAGCCGGTGCAGGATCTCCTTGACAGCCTTACCCGCAGGAGATGACCATGACGTCTCGTCATTTGTTCTATGGACCGGAGCAAGATTTTCCTTGAATAAGCAGAGATGGATGGAAGAAGACTCTGCTTGATAGCCTAGGTTTGTATCCTCGACCGAGAAAATGGTTTCGGTGGTTCCGGACGTGGCATCCCAGGCATGCACCTCGTGTTGCGCCGTGCCAATGATGATCTTCTTCCCCGATCTATCACTGCCCGTAACACCAAGGACTCTGACAACCTGAGACTCAATACGAATTTCTTCAAGCTCGATAAGAACCTCTCTTGTTGTCTGCGCCGACAAATCGATGCGATAATCCAGGGACCAATCGCCGGAGGTAGAGCCACGCAGCAGCTTCCATATCTCCAACATGCTAGGTGAATCAGCACGAAGGTCGCGGGCCATGCACAGGTGGCCGTCAAGCTCCACCAGATGTGAATTCGTTGATAACGCTATGAATGGCGGCGGCTGGACCCATCCGAAAGCCTCCTCTGTGATGGAGAAGGACATGATGGACATGGTTTCTCCAAGCAATGGAGGGAGGAGCCAGTGCAGAGAACCATTCGCGAACGCCGGCGGCAGCTTGTGGAAACATGCGTGTCCAACGGCAGCTTCAGCATCTTGGGAGGACGGCACTCCTCCGGCAGCAGGCGCCCACCGGTCCCCGCGCCTGCCTCCGAGAGTGTATATCTCGCATTTGGTAAGGAGGCTGCTGTCCCTAAGCCGCCCGTCGTAGCACGAGTGCATGAACAGCCTGACCACCTTGTACTCGTTGGTCCGCGGATCGAACGCGAGCCCTGCACTCGAGCTCAGCGCGTCGGGGCAAGGCGGCAGCCGCGTGACCGCCCTGGTGGCCGCGTTGAGCACGTAGTAGGCCGGCGGGACGGCGTCGTACAGGAGGCTGAGCCCCCGGCACTGCGCGGCCACCGCACATCGTCGAGGATGAGGAGCACGTCCGCGCTGGGGCCCGTGGGCGAGCAGGAGTAGATCGCCGTGGAATTGTATCCTGCGGTGGGCGCGACGAACAGCAGCCTGGGTGGAGCCGACGCGGCGTCGGCGTCGGCGTCGGCCTTGTCCGTGTGGAGAGTGCAGAACTGGTGGCTGGAGAGGTTCGCCGCCCAGGAGCGGCACACGGCGCGGAAGCGGAGGAGGGACTTGACCGGCAGCCGCAGAAGCACCTCCGTCATGATCTCGTCCGGCAGTGATGCCGCCGGCAGCGCGCTGCTGGACGGCATGGTGCCCGTCTCGGGATACTATTACTGGCTGGTGCTTGATGTTGGCGTGCAAATAAGGGAGCCGGGTGGTTGCTATATACTGTAGCAGATGAGAACGGCTTCTTGATCGACTCGGATGAGAAAAAGGAATCGGACAAACACGAGGAGTAGACCATAGCATGGTATACGTTCTCACCATACCAGGTCCGATCTGGTCCCTCCAGTGGTGCACGAATAGGCTGGCACATTAGCACGTACTACAAACCTTTTTTTCCCTAAAAAACCCTTTCTAAATGAAATACCAAAATGAATCATTCTTATTAAAAAAATCATAAACCACTGTAAAAAGGAAAATGCTATAAATCATCCGGCAGATCGCAGCCTGCCGCTTTCTCTGCACGCCACGTGCCCCATGGCCACCACCACTACTTTTTGCAACCGGTTTGTTATTGCAATCTCTCTGATCGCAACAATGGCTCTATTGCACGATCTGGATTCTTAAGACAAGTCGCCTCTCATGCTCCTGTCAAGCTCCCGTTGAGTCTGCCGCCTCACCTCGCTGCTCCAACTGCACCAAGCTCCCGTCGAGTCGCCGCTGACTAGCACGCACGAAGACGAGCTTCTCTAGCTAGCTACATGTTATTGCAAGGCGTGCAACCAGAGAGACCGAGCTCCCTCGTCAAGTTGTCGCCTCCCCGTGCTGCTCCAACCACCGTCACCCTCGTTTGGTGTCAGCAAGCACGCCGACGAGCTTCTCCGACAAGCTGCACACAACTACCACTAGAATGCTCTCTGCAACAAGTCTGATGTTGTAAAAAGTTTTCTGTAACACAAGCTCTGTTACAAAAATTACGGTAGGAAATGGTCAACAACGTTTTCTGCAACACATCCTATGTTGTAAATATTTCCTACAATATTACCTTTGTTGCAAAGTTTTCTGTAACACAAGCTCTGTTGCAAAAATTATGGTAGAAAACGGTCAACAACGTTTTCTGCAACACTTCCTCTGTTGTAAATATTTTCTGCAACATCCCTTCGGGGAGGAGTGCTGATGGAGTCATGTACCTAGGGTAGGGTCACAGACCTGATCTAAATACCCTGCCCAAGGACACCCTTAGAAGAGGTCACCTTCCAGTCGACCAACGAGGGACTCACTCGACTGACTTGAAGGATTCGACCACGAAGACTCACTCGACTACCAGGAGGTCAAAAGGCACTCTGCACTGCAACGGCCTGTAGTTAAGTAGACTTTATGGTAGTTAAGACACTTTATGTGGGACGTTACCAGTAACGCCTCGGACTTAATGTCCCTTAAACCCTTCATTACGTGGGCTGGCTGGGGTCCTGGCGCACTCTATATAAGCCACCCCCCTCCACAGGCAGAAGGGTTCGGCACCCTGTAACTCATATACATACAATCCACTCGACCGCCTCCGGGCTCCGAGATGTAGGGCTTTTACTTCTTCCGAGAAGGGCCTGAACTCGTACATCCCTTGTGTTTACAACCTCTCCATAGCTAGGACCTTGCCTCTCTATACCTACCCCCCACTCTACTGTCAGACTTAGAACCACGACAGTTGGCGCCCACCGTGGGGCAGGTGTTTTTAGCAATTTTGTGGAGAAGTTGCGATTCTTCCGAGTACTTGCATCATGGTGGCTGCTGGAGTTTTGGTCGAGGGTCGAGAGATCCGTCTCGGCGCTCTCACCTTCATCGCCGACGACTCCGCCTGGCTCCAGGAGGCTCCACTCGACGTTGATGCGCTCCCCGTCCGCGGTGCGACGCATTTTCGCGCATGTGTCCGCGGTGTTCTGCTGCGGCAACCGTCGACCCCGTATCGGTCGACATCCCCATCGACCACCCTCCCGGTCTCCCGCCAGCGCAAGCGCTCGGGCCGGTCAAGGATTCAGCGGTGGGTGAGGCACGCGGTGGCTCGCCAGACGGCCACCACCCAAGTTGCGGCAATCGAGCCCGATGAATCTCTCTACGGCCTGTTCGATCTGTCGACTGGCTCCGTAGAGACCGCATCCGAGTGCGATAGCAGTGATCTAGCGGCGGAAATCATGATGGTCGACGGGCCCCGCAGTCCCCCTGGCTTCGCCCGTGATGGTGGAGCAGGCGACGGAGGCGACCCCGCACGAGACCACGAAGAGTACCAGCCCGAGCCACTCGACTCTCTGCAAAGAGAAGAACTTCGCCGCAGGAACGTGGATGTCCTGCGTACTCCCATCGCAGGAGAAACCCCCGAGGCTCGCGCCTTGGAGGAGGGACGTTTGGCCAATTTGGCCGAACGCACTCGACTGGAGAATCTTCAGCGAGCACTCGACGAGCGCGCACGGCAACGAGTTCCCGACACCAGTCGACGTCAACTCTTCCCGCCGACTCAGGTATATCGAACCCCAATCCAGAATTTGGCAGCTGCGACCCGTATAGCAGAGTCCATCCAGCCCTCTTAGTCGGAAGCTGGCAGAGGCTTGATGCAGATCAGGGATCTGCTCCGGGCAGCAGGAGATCAGAATTCGGCCGTGTCGCAGTCGCGCAACAGAATTCACAGTCGATCCGTCGCTGCGAATACGGTTCAGTCGGCTCACAGTCCCAGATCGCCTCCGCGGCGTGAAGGGCGCGAGAATCGGCGAGACCAATATGGTGACCGACTCGACCGAGATGATAGGCGTCGAGTGCCCAATTCCCCTCCGAGGGGTGGGTCTTACGCTCCTCGGCAGCAAGATGACAGACGTCAGCTCAGTACGGGGCGAAGAGTTCCAGTCGACCCCAGAGAACCAGGCTTCGACGCGCGATCCATTATCGTGCAAGGTTTGGTCGACCGGAACAGAGCCCATCGAGGTGGACTCGACAGAGATGCGCCCACAAGTAGTCGAGTGCATGTTTCTGGTCCCGAATGTTTCAGCAGAGCTATCAGAGCCGCAGTTATCCCTCCCAATTTCAGGTTGGCAACAGGAGTCAGCAAGTTCACTGGTGAGTCTAAGCCTGAAACTTGGCTTGAGGACTACCGAGTGGCGGTTCAGATTGGTGGTGGGAACGACGAGGTGGCCATGAAGCATTTGCCCCTCATGCTGGAAGGTTCTGCCAGGGCATGGTTGACTCAATTACCTCCTAGCAGCATTTACACTTGGGAAGATCTGTCCCGAGTGTTCATCAGAACGTTTGAAGGAACTTGCAAGCGACCGGCTGGACTGACGGAGTTGCAAGTCTGCGTGCAGAAGACCAATGAGACTCTCAGAGAGTATATTCAGAGATGGATCACTTTGCACCATACTGTGGAGAATGTGTCTGATCATCAGGCAGTCTGCGCCTTTAAAGATGGCGTCAAGAATAGAGAATTGAGTTTGAAGTTTGGTCGAACCAGTGACATGACCTTGAGTCGGATGATGGAGATTGCTACCAAGTACACCAACGGCGAAGAAGAAGACCGACTCCGAAGCGGCAAGCACAAGCCGAGTCAGTCGGAAAAGGGAAACACCAGTCGGAAACAGAAGCGGAAGGCTGAACCGGCAGCTCCTGGAGAGGCTCTGGCCGTGACTCAGGGAAAGTTTAAAGGGAAACCAAAAGGATCCTGGAACCCTAAGAAGGTAAAGGATAAAGAAGGGAACGACGTGATGGATATGCCGTGTCACATCCACACGAAGAAAGACGAAGAGGGGAATATCATCTACCCGAAGCACACCACTCGCCAATGTCGACTCCTGATCCAGCAGTTTCAAGGAAAACAGTCCAATAACAAGGAGAAGGAGTCGGACAAGGCCGAAGACAAGGAGGACAGTGAGGAAGGATATCCGCATATCAACTCTACTCTGATGATCTTTGCAGATGTGGAGAGCAAGAGTCGATTGAAAGTTATTAACCGTGAGATGAACATGGTTGCCCTAGCAAAAGCAAATTATCTGAAATGGTCCCAAACACCCATCACCTTCAACCAATCTGATCACCCGACTCATATTGCCACCCCTGGGAGGCAAGCTTTGGTGGTCGATCCAGTTGTTGAAGGCACTCGACTGACGAAAGTGCTTATGGACGGTGGTAGTGGGCTGAATTTGCTGTATGCAGACACACTGAAAGGAATGGGCATTCCAATGTCCCGACTGAGCACCAGTAACATGAGCTTTCATGGAGTTATACCAGGAAAGAAAGCCGAGTCACTCGGCCAAATAGCTCTGGACGTGGTGTTTGGTGATTCGAAACATTTTCGCAAAGAGAAGTTGATGTTCGAGGTCGTGGATTTTCAGAGTGCATATCATGCCATTTTGGGGAGACCAGCTTATGCACGGTTCATGGCTCGACCATGTTACGTGTACCTCAAATTGAAGATGCCCGGCCCCAAAGGAGTGATCACTGTCATCGGTGATCGGAAAAAGGCAGAAGAGTGCTTCCAGAAAGGCTCAAAGATTGCTGATTCCCAGGTGACAGCGGTCGAGTTCGAAGAATACAAGCAAAACACAGATCTGAGTGACTTGCTGCGATCCAAGAAACCCGCCACAGAGTCTGCATTTCAGTCGTCCGGTGAGACGAAGCCTGTTCACATTCACCCGACCGACCCCGATGCAGCTCCGACCCACATCTCCACAACACTCGACCCGAAATAGGAAGAAGCGCTCATCCAGTTCCTCCGTGAGAACTGGGACATTTTTGCATGGAAGCCCGCTGACATGCCAGGTGTTCCCAGGGGACTGGCTGAGCATCGCCTAAGAGTCGACTCATCTGCAAAACCAGTTAAAGAGCATCTTCGGCGGTCCGCCGTCCAGAAGAGAAAAGCCATTGGTGAGGAAGTGGCTCGACTGTTGGCGGCAGGATTTATCCGAGAGATATACCACTCCGAGTGGCTTGCTAATGTCGTCATGGTTCCTAAGAAAGACAAATCACTCCGAATGTGCATTGATTTCAAACACATCAACCAGGCCTGCCCGAAAGATCATTTTCCTCTCCCTCGCATAGATCAAATTGTTGACTCGACCGCGGGATGCGAGAGACTGTCTTTTCTAGACGCCTACTCTGGGTACCACCAGATCCGTCTGTACGGACCCGACGAGGTAAAAACAGCTTTCATCACTCCATTCGGGTGCTTCTGCTATATCACCATGCCATTCGGCCTCAAGAATGCCGGAGCCACATTTATGTGAATGATTCAGAAGTGTCTACTCACTCAAATCAGTCGGAATGTGGAAGCGTACATGGATGATATCGTCGTCAAGTCACGAAAAGGTTCCGACCTGCTCGCTGACCTCGCCGAAACATTTGCCAACCTCCGAAGGTATGATATCAAGCTCAATCCATCAAAGTGCACATTTGGAGTTCCTGGTGGCAAGTTACTCAGTTTTCTCGTTTCCGAACAAGGAATCGACGCTAATCCAGAGAAGATCGGCACTATTCTCCGAATGAAACGCCCTGTGCGAGTGCACGATGTCCAGAAGCTTACTGGATGCTTGGCCGCATTAAGTCGATTCATCTCACGACTCGGTGAAAAGGCTTTGCCTCTTTACCGACTGATGAGGAAGGCAGACAAGTTCGAGTGGACTCCAGAAGCTGATGCAGCGTTTGCCAAGCTAAAAGCTCTGCTCTCCACCCAGCCGGTGCTTGCTGCTCCAATCAGCAAAGAGCCTCTGTTGCTCTATATCGCAGCCACAGGACAAGTCGTCAGTACTGTGCTTACGGTCGAGC
The DNA here is from genome assembly GCF_018294505.1 of Triticum aestivum. Classification (NCBI taxonomy): domain Eukaryota; kingdom Viridiplantae; phylum Streptophyta; class Magnoliopsida; order Poales; family Poaceae; genus Triticum; species Triticum aestivum. The sequence goes on along the minus strand of NC_057797.1, from coordinate 738,712,120 downwards.
GGGAAGAAGAAGGAAAAGCTCTCAAAGTTCAGCGCCCAGTGTATTATTTGTCTGAAGTCTTGACTCCATCCAAGCAGAGATATCCTCATTATCAGAAGCTTGTGTATGGAATATACATGACCACAAAGAAGGTTGCTCATTATTTCTCTGATCACTCCATCACAGTCGTCAGCGACGCTCCACTATCAGAGATTTTGCACAACAGAGATGCAACTAGTCGAGTGGCTAAGTGGGCGATTGAACTTCTTCCCCTTGATATCAAGTTTGAGGCAAAGAAAGCCATTAAGTCCCAGGCAATAGCAGATTTCCTCGCCGAGTGGATTGAACAGCAGCAGCCGACTGAAGTTCACTCGGAGCATTGGACCATGTTTTTTGATGGCTCTAAGATGTTGAATGGTTCCGGTGCTGGGGTTGTCCTGGTTTCCCCCAGAGGAGATAAGCTCAGATATGTGCTCCAGATTCACTTTGATTCCTCCAACAATGAGGCAGAATATGAGGCCCTCTTATATGGGTTGCGCATGGCCATTTCACTCGGCGTCCGTCGCCTGATGGTCTATGGCGACTCGGATTTAGTGGTCAACCAAGTGATGAAGGAGTGGGATGTGAGAAGCCCAGCCATGACTGGATACTGCAGTGCAGTGAGGAAGCTGGAAAAGAAGTTCGAGGGGTTGGAGCTCCATCATATACCCCGACTGAAAAATCAAGCAGCTGATGATCTAGCAAAGATAGGTTCCAAGAGAGAAGCCATTCCGAGTGGTGTGTTCTTGGAGCATATACACACTCCGTCAGTCAAAGAAGATCCTTTCACCGAAGAAGCTCCACAGCCCAAGAGTGCCACAGATCCGACTGAGGTTGAAGTCCCAGCAGTAGTCGACTTGGTTATGGAGATCTTGGTGGTCATTCCCGATTGGACAGTTCCATATATCGCATATATCCTGAGAAAAGAGCTCCCGGAGGATGAGGAAGAGGCTCGACAGATCGTCCGTTGATCTAAGGCCTTTACCGTAATCAAAGGACAGTTATACAGAGAAAGCGCGACTGGAGTTGGTCAGAAGTGCATAACGCCAGAAGAAGGTCGAATCATCCTTAATGATATTCACTCGGGGACCTGCGGTCATCATGCGTCCTCTCGGACTATCGTGGCCAAAGCATACCGAGCCGGATTTTACTGGCCAAAGGCGAATGAGATGGCAAAGGAGATAGTAGATAAGTGCGAGGGATGTCAGTTTTACTCGAATATGTCGCACAAGCCTGCATCAGCCCTGAAGACCATTCCACTCGTCTGGCCTTTCGCAGTATGGGGGTTGGACATGGTCGGTCCTTTGAGAACAGGGCGAAGTGGCTTCACGCATGTGCTGGTGGCAGTCAACAAGTTCACCAAGTGGATTGAGGCTAAACCAATCAAGAACCTTGATGCCGGTACTGCTGTTAGCTTCATCAGGGAACTAATATTCAGATATGGAGTCCCTCACAGCATCATTACGGATAATGGGTCGAACTTTGACTCGGAGGAATTCAGAGATTTCTGTAACTCTCAAGGCACACGAGTCGACTACGCTTCAGTCGCCCATCCGCAGTCGAATGGACAAGCGGAGCGAGCCAATGGCCTGATTCTCAAGGGATTGAAACCCCGACTGATGCGTGATCTCAAGCATGCAGCTGGAGCTTGGGTCGACGAACTTCCCTCAGTGCTTTGGGGGCTGCGGACCACACCTAATCGGTCGACCGGAAGAACTCCATTCTTCTTGGTCTACGGAGCTGAAGCAGTCTTGCCGAGTGATCTTCTCCACAATGCTCCTCGAGTTGAAATCTACAACGAAGCAGAAGCTGAACAAGCGCGGCAGGACGCAGTCGACCTTTTAGAGGAAGAAAGGGAGATGGCTCTGATCCGGTCGACCATCTACCAACAAGATTTGCGTCGTTTCCACGCCAGAAATGTGAGAGGTCGAGCCTTCCAAGAAGGAGATTTAGTTCTCCGAGTGGATCAGAAGAAACAACACAAGCTTGCTCCTTCTTGGGAAGGGCCCTTCATCGTCACCAAAGTTCTTCACAACGGGGCGTACCGTCTTTACAACGTCGAGCATAATATCGACGAGCCCCGAGCTTGGAACGCGGAACTACTCCGCCCATTTTACACTTAAGTTTTATCACTCGGATGAGTTGCAATAAAGTACTTCTGTAGTTCATGGACCTCAAAATAATAGTGTCATAGTTCCTCCATAATTTTTGTCACTTTTTATTTTGTCCAATAAAATCCCCCCTCAGTGGGTGACTTAGCTGCGAATCCGTTCCGCCTAAGTTTGTAAAAAATCCTACCGAGTGGTGAGCCAGACTCCCACTCGGAGGCTTAGCTGCGAATCCGTTTCGCCTAAGTTATCAAAATCCCACCGAGTGAAGAGCAAACCTCTCACTCGGGGGCTTAGCTGCAGCCCAGTGCTCGCCTAAGATATAAAAATCCTACCGAGTGAAGAGCAAACCTCCCACTCGGAGGCTTAGCTGCAGTCCAAGTACTCGCCTAAGTTATGAAAATCCTACCGGGTGGTAAGCCAGACTTCCACTCGGAGGCTTAGCTGCAGTCCAAGTACTCGCCTAAGTTACCGAAATCCCACCGAGTGAAGAGCAAACCTCTCACTCGGGGGCTTAGCTGCAGCCCAGTGCTCGCCTAAGATAT